>NC_056725.1:410070828-410098328 GCF_019279795.1 Protopterus annectens
AGAGAGATAAACAAACAGGAACAAATATATATCTAAACCAGCTAAAACTACAAACCAAACCTATATAAAACAGGGGACACAAAAGTGTACTTAGAAGAGAGGACAATACTACAACAGGTATGTGAAACATATATGCATATAATTGAATGTAGTACTTGGTCTATAATTATGGGATACATGATGTTGAAAAATTTATATGTGCCATCAGGAGTTGTTGTAATGATGTCCTGCTGAACAACTGCTATGTACATAACGTCTGGCCCTGTGGGCAGTGGCCCATACCTGTCAACTGTGCAGATCAGCACTGAATGACAAGATGTAAGCCATCATAGTGTGTGTTCTGTACCTCAAACCATGTTTATTAGTGTGGCAAATAGCTGGTGGTGGAAGTAATGCCGTTATGATAAAAACATGAGTTTCAGACTCCACCACCTGCAGAGCAGTCATGTTAACATGAAATGTAGCATGCACAAATGCCATAGGTGTGTAATAGGCTTACCTACAATCTGTCTTTATATATACCCCCCTAATGTTAGGCTGTATCCACATGTGACATCTTCCTGTTTTGTAGCAAGGCAGAACAGTGCAGCTGTGGAGGAAGGAGAGTTAGAGAGTTTGGACCTGATGTTTAAATGCACCCCATATCTATATATATATATATATATATATATATATATATATATATATATATATATATATATGTGTGTGTGTGTGTGTGTGTGTGTGTGTGTGTGTGTGTGTGCATGTGTGTGTGTGTGTGTGTGTGTGTGTGTGTGTGTGTGTGTGTGTGTGTGTGTATGTATATATATATATATATATATATATATATATATATATATATATATGTATATATATATATATATATACATATATATATATATATATATATATAAATATATGTGTGTGTGTGTGTGTGTGTGTGTGTGTGTGTGTGTGTGTGTGTGTGTGTGTGTGTGCGTGTGCATATGTGTGTATGTATATATATATATATATATATATATATATATATATATATATATATATATATACTTTTCCCCTACTGTTGAATGTCAGTGCTGCACGATATGTGTGAGAGAACATCACACATATCTATACACACACACATATATATACAGTAGTAAGCGGGTGCAAAATGGACAGTTATGTCTGGTGTGAAATCCATGTTGGGAACACATTGCCCTTGATTGTGAAGGTGGGATTGGTATGTTGGGAAAGGATAGTAGGTATATTTGGGGAGGTAGGTTAAGTTGGAAGACAGACAAGACAGCATACAGGGGCGGTATATGACACATGTGGTGGGTAAACACCTTGGATGGGGAGTGATGTTTGGAATGTGGAAGCCCATGAGCCCCCATATGGAAACAATGGGACCAAGGTCCCCACCAATTGGCAGTCACAACTGCACCTTCATGGCCTTGAAGGTGCCTGGGGTGGGGGCTGAGCAGGAGGAGCATGCGAACCCTGTGATTGTGTACTGAGGGCCTCAAGCTAGTGTGGCACATCCCCCATGTCTCTGTGGAGCTCCCTATGCACCAGACCCTGGACTTCGCTTCAGGTGACAGGATCCTGTCTATGTGTGCTCCCAGGGGTGGACAAACACCATCCCCTGAGGTGGTTCCACCCAAAGGTAGTGCAGGCCCATCAGATGATGAGGTCCTAGGGTGGGTCCAAGATGTGCTGTGGCCTGGTAACATGGCCAGATGAGGTAAGAGAGGTGGTTCTGCTGAAAACTGTTTTCCCAAACATGCTATTTTGTCACAGTTATAGAACATATGTGCATAGTGATAGTCCACACATTCCAGGATTATGTCTAACAGCATGCATAGATATCCCCATTAACACAAAACACCAGATTTGGAGCAGTCACATAGCAAACAGAACACATGCATATATGGAACCATAGTGGCCCTTACAATGGCATGCAGGTGACTTTGTTCACAACAGGCCACCAATGATAGTGTTTCAACATGGAACATGACTAGAAACACATTGCACAAATTGTTGTACAACACAATATATGTCCCAACAGTAGGTTTGCTGTAAACATACCCGTTGAGTTATGTGTTCAGATTATTGTTGCAGATATGGTGGGGGGGACAGAGATGTGTAGTAACAACTATTATATCCTTACAGTATGAGGTCCTCAGACCTTTTTTCCTCTTTATGTCTTTCAGGCACCATGTCACGGGAGCACTTGCCAGTTTACTCCCCCCAGGAGAATGAGGTGATTATACACCACCTGGTGCAGCACTACCATGCCCTGTTTGGACATACAGCCCATGATCTGCAGGAGAGGACCGCCCTGTGGAAAGAGCTTGTCCACAGGGTAAACGATGTCAGCCTGCATAACCGCAGTTATGAGCAGGTCCAACATCGGTGCACTGACCTACTCCGCCATGCCCGTCAGCATGCTGCTGCAGTTAGGAGGGACCTGATAGCCACATGGGGGGGTCATGCTATCCAGCCCTCCCTACACATGCTGAGGAGCTCCTTGCCAGCCTTGGGGCACCTGCCCGCCCACAAACACAAGACCCTGTGGAGGCAATTTTGGAGGTGGGTGATATCCACACAATGGATGAGGAGTGTGCAGGTAAGGCCACAGAGCACATCAGTAGACCACTGTTGCTTATCCATCTGCATCTGTAGAGTTTAATCATGCATATGTGAGATAAAATTTATATGGTCTGTTGCTGCTTTGTAGTAATAAACAGATGTGCATAATTTGTAGTATTGTGGGTTTGTACTGTTGATGTACTGTAATGCTGCTCCCACCCTGTACCAATGCCACAGATGTGGCTACTGACATCACATCTCTCACAC
Organism: Protopterus annectens; assembly: GCF_019279795.1. Taxonomy (NCBI): domain Eukaryota; kingdom Metazoa; phylum Chordata; order Ceratodontiformes; family Protopteridae; genus Protopterus; species Protopterus annectens. Next base: position 410,073,649 of record NC_056725.1, read on the forward strand.
AACTATGTAGGTCCCTCTGGTATACCTCTGGGGCAGCAGCCTGTAGCTGGTGAGTATGGTGTTGTTTGTTCAGGTTTGCCAATACACCGGCCATGTTATGGCCATGGTATTTGCCATGCACACATTTAACACACCTACCCATAATGCATGCTGTACATGTTCACTTATTATTGCTGTTAACTGCACTGCAGCACAGTGGTCACCATGGTGACATATCTGAATGGTATGTAAGAGTCCTGCAAAATAACTAACGACCTATCATTGCAAGATGTGTGCACAGAGATGAACATAATGGTGGGGCAAATGCCCTACAGTAGGGAAATGTCTGAAACATCACCCTTATACATTGCTACAACAGTGCATATAACACTATTACAATGGCAACTGTTACAGATCTACACAACAGCATATCACAATACCACATTCCACAACCCTTACAACCTGTAATGTGGTCCTAACATGAGCAATGAATGTGTAATATGGAATCCTATGTTAGAACAGCAAATATGGGGAATACATACCTTAACAAACACTGGAAAGCATATGTGTGCATACACTCCAAATAACATATTGTGGAAGCAGCTTTTGTGGTACTGACAGCATGCACTCTTCATGAGTATGGACCTTCCGGCAAGTACAGGTCCTCAATGTCACACCAAGAAATGTTCTGCTGTCCAAGATGTTTGTCCATCAAATGTGCCCACTTACCTGCAACAGAGGCAGCCATGGCTTGCACACATCTTACAAGCTATGGAATGGATCCCATACCCAACAGGTGGCATGCAGGAGTGGGACATATAGCCTTACCTCACCATTGTATATACCATGACAAACAGTGCTGACAGTCATGTATTTGGCAAGGAAGTATGGGACAAGATTAATGTAGAAAATAAACAGATGGCCATCCAAGACTGATAACACATGTTGCAAACTGGTCATGCAGGCTGCCTAGTAACATGCCACAACACTGAGGGAGTTGCAGGAATGTCTAGAAAGTACTGGCTGTGCAGTACCTGTGTCGACAATTGCCTGGACTCTGCATAAGTGTAGCCCATGGGTTAGGGTAATAAGAATGGACAGTTGTTCCACAGGAAACATCAGCCACTGCTCTCTTCAGATAGCATATGCAGAACATCAAAAGTCCCCCAAAGGCATGTGGTGTACCAAGACCAAGATGGAAACCTACAGACAGTATCAATTAAGATACATGTGCTGCACAAGCAACACCTCACCCTACCTCAGGGCCACCATTCCCATCTGTACCTTGCTGGTGCCAGTGTACAACTCTATGTTTGCCATTTATTAGCAGGGACTAGTCAGGTACACATGGTGTTCAGAATTTGGGATGCTGAAAATGACACACATGTGTAGCCCATAGTTGTCAAACATCTGCAAAAAGGCTGAGGATGGGGAGGGGGTATCGTCCTGAAACACAACAGTGAACTGAAGCAGACATCCAAAGCTCACTAAGAATGGCTATATCTGCACAACGTCAAGGTCATGAATTGTGGCAGACATAACCCTGACTCCACAGCAATAGTGACAGCACTGTGTGACCTCCAAGGGCTGTGCACATGAGTTGACCTTGCAAACATGCAGAGTTGGGGGACATTTGTAGGGCAGACTGATCAAATACTGGCAAGTGCAGATGGGCCATGGTAGTATACCCCTTCCAGGAATAGTGACTGCTGTAGTACACTTAACAGTTGATGCAACAAACCATCATGTTAAGGGTGTGCACACTTATGCACCCACATATTGTATTGCATTGACTTTTGGAAACACAGGATTGTCATACCCAACTGATATCCATAAATATTAGGGTGTCTACAAAATATCCCAAATAACAAACTAAAACAATGAGTAAAAAGGTCACTTGGAAAGTCTAGTTTTGCTAAATTTTTCTTTTTGTATTTTTTAACCAGTTGGTTTTCCTGAGTGACATATTTACTCATTGTTTTAGTGTTTTGTTTTAGTTTGTTAGCTGGAATATTTTGTAAACACTCTAATGTTTATGGATATCAGTTGGGTACAACAACCCTGTGTTTTCAAAAGTTAAACATTCCTCTATTGCTGTGTTGATGATGCCATAAGAAGGCAGAAACATGCATGTTCACAGCTAGAGGGGTTTGGCTTTATTGGCCTGAAATTGTTATTAAATAGACAAAGGTAAAAGTAAAAGAAAAAGTCATGGACATTCAGAATTGCCATTTAGATGAAACACCTGATATTCTTAAGGGGTAATTTGCATATATCCCATTTTTGCCTCTGATACAAAAGGTTTAAGGTATCCCTCAGTGGAAAGTCTAGCTTTGCTAGATTTTTTTCTTTTTGAGTTTTTTTAATACATACATACAGACATATACTATTACAGTTCCTCTGGCTGCAACAAAATATGACCGTTTTCTGACTGTCAGTCCTTTTCTATAAATGCCCATTTCTGTTTTCTTTGTCCTTTATTGTGCTTGTATTCAGCTCTACCTCTTTTAAAGTCTGCAGCTGTCTATAGCATGTCTCTCATTCTTTCCTATTTTATTCTACTTATAATGCATCCTTCTAATACATGTGAGGACTTGTAAAAGAAATAAAGAACCGCAGTTCCTGTTTGTGAAATGGCCAGACAAAATTCCCACACATAGTATACAGACAATGAAACTGTGGTGGTGGTGCTGCGGTACCGTTGTCGCCTCACATTAAGGTGTTGTGCCGTTCGATTCTCAGCTAGAGCATCTTCTGTGTGGAGACATGCGTGAATGGGCGTACCTTCATTGAAGGTTGTGCGTCAGAGCTGGCAAACTCGGCATGTAAAAAATTTACTGCCAATCATTAGTGGACCGGAGTTCCGCTGTGGCGACCCCTAACCGGGAAAAGCCGAAAGACACAAACAAGTATACAGACAATGAAAAATACGTGCATTGGGAGAAACACACAAAAGGAAAAGGTTACTTTCTTACTGTAAAATAAGTCATTGGTGAGAGCAAGTTTAAACGGGAGAAGTCCAGTTTATTAGATAAGCCACAGGAATCCATAATTTACTGTTCTTAAGATGAAAGCCAGCTGTAGAACTTTTAATACTTTCTTTCAACTTTGTCTAAAGATTTCTACAAAGAACACAAAATAAAACTCAGGAAAGTGATTTGAAGCTACCTAATTAATTTTATGTGTAATTCATCTACTACACTTCCTGGTCTCTCTTTATTGATTCATAGTTTAGATGACAGTGAACTGAAACAAACCTTCTTCCACTCTAATGTTCCTTTTTTACTGTCTGAAGAAAATGACTGCCAGAACAACAGCAAGTCGTGTAAACGAAAGGAAATGCAGAAGGGTGCTCGAATGTCATACCAAATTCTTGGAAAAAATCTGATCACAAGATTAGGTAGTTAGATTACATAACTTTGCATTTTAAAAACTGGTTTACACAATGTGTTTCTACAACATTTATGAGGTATTAATGAGCTGACTGTGACTAGACAATAAGGTAAAGATAGCAAACTGAGACAGAGATAGCTAAGAATAAGAGAAAAGAGGCAGTATGAGAGAATAACTATCGATGGGAAAAAGAGGAAGGAGATGCTACGGAGAAAAGCAGAGATTAAAGGAGACATGTGTATATATACTTCTTTTCTTCCTTATCTCAAACAGTTATTACAGAGCTTTCCACATGGAGCTTCTATTGAAACTAGTCTTGACCCACTGGACAACCTGATTACCAAAAGAAAAAAATAGAAAATATGTTAGTCAGCAAGTAAGTAAATATGTATATATAAAGGTACCTTTTAAAATGTACTTCTGTGTTTTCCTGTCTTGAAGGTTATTTTATTTTATTTCATATTTTTACTTGGTTAACAATATGTGTTTTAAAGCTTAAAAATTAGTGCTGAATGACCTGCTCATGATATAATATGCAGCCTTAAGAAAGTACCCTATTTCCCATAGAATGTAAAATGCAGGCAGATATACTTCCTGAAGGAATGTGTTTCCTAACAAAAACTAGTCAGGTAGGAATAAACAGCTAGGAATAAATAAAGTAATGAATAAATAAATAAATACATAAATAAATAAATTAATAAATGAATGAATAAAGGAATGGCTGTACTTTACTCCCTTATTTGCAGCGTGCATCTAGAAGTAATCTGTTTAATGTAATTTCCAGTTGTGTTTGATTTCATGTAGGTTGATCAACTGCTTTAATGAATCTTTGGCAATTATGTAGAACATTGATCTTTGTATAACTCCAGTTTCAGAATATCACATAATATTATTGCACAGTAATTAGTGCCCTCCATAATCATTAATTTCTGTATGTACTGTTGTTGCAGCTATATTGCATGCCAAGGGCTCCAATATAATAAAAGGAGTGACTTATTTCGATTTTTTTTAACAAGGCAAGCAACAGTTCATTTAATTAGTTCAGCTTTTAAAGGTGAATGCCTCCCCCTTTATCTCAGTATACTGTTTTTCTGAAGAGGGGTGGTGGGGACAGGGAGTTATGGGGGTGGACATTGACAACACAATGCAAATGGAATGTACCAAAAAGACTCTCCGGCTTCTGTCAAAATATTACAGTAGAATGCAGTGGCATAATGGGATGATCTATGTTAACTCTGAATTCATTATGTAATATGCATATTACTTTTGTTTCTACTTCTACCTCTTGCACTTTAAAAATAAACAGCTTATGTTCCCGAGTCCTTGGTAAGTCAGCTGATGATATGCAAAGCACACAGCACATCAGAATATTGGCACAGATCTCCATTATGAATGACAGTGCTTATGTTTTTAGACAGCAGAACATTGACTTTTACAGCTTACCACATAATCCCACTGAACAATGCAAGTTTCCTCATTTTAGGAGTTTTCACCAAATACAGATAGGATAAACCTTTGTTTGGTTCTTGTAGCGTCACGACTTTTGTTAAAGCCTGAAAAGAAAACATAATGATAAAAAAATATCAGCTCTGTGAGAGACTAGTTTATTGTTCTATTTTCTTCATGGTTTGCTAGAGTATCCCTGTTCCTAGAACAATGTCACATGGATCACTATCTCTGAATCCCATTTTGATTGTCTTACACATAGCAAGTTAAATAAAATATGTTGTACATTGTAACATTACACTCAAAAGTATATGATTTAAAGATCCTAAAAGTTTCCATTGCTAGCAGTGAAATAAAGTGTTAGTATTTTTTTCAGCACTAATTACATAGCTTTAAAAATGCTAATGAGATTAATAGGCCATCAAATCCCAAGGTCAGAAGAAGTCCCTTTATGGAAGGCACCATAACTTCCACGCACATTGGGGATATAACCAATAGAGATATCCAGGTTGAAGAGTTGATGGTTGGATTTTGCTAGGTGTGACATCACATTTCTCAGCACATACTTGGATCTTGTCAGGATCCATGGAGCTGTCGTTTTTGATTTTATGAAAGTTGAGTTATGAAAGAAGTGTAAATGGCAAACTCTTCAGTAGAAACTATTTTATAGTGGTAGTATACTTTAGGTTCTAGGTATTAAACCAAATTTTATAAGTCACAGTAAACACAGTAACTATTACTTTTGTAATATTTTGTAAACAACTTACAATATCTCAGCAACCACCCAAGTTACACACATACTGTCTGCAGCATTTTATTCTCTAGCTGAGAGCTTTCATATGAGGCTAAGGAGTTCTGTCTATGTTACTTGTTTGTTGAGATATTTAGAAAAAAGTGAAAATTATTGGGGGAATTCAATAAAGCCTACATGGAGTGATTTTCCGTGTAGGCATAGTGGCACGCAGCTTACACAGAAGTAAGCATTCGTGTGATCCAGTAAACAGAGTAGAGGGGAGTGCACGAACATGCAGACACGGAAATGTCTGTGGCATGCAAATCACCTCATAAGCAGGTGAATTGCATGCAAATGAGGGTGTTGGAGGGATCCAGCAAGCAGATTAGCAGTTGTGCAGACCCCTGTGTTGGTAATCAAAGTGTACATGGAAATTCTCCATGTACAAGAATGTAAAAATGGACCAGGGGTTATAAAAGGCCATTTAGAAGGTCAGAAATTGCATAGTAGGTACAGGTATTTACAAAACTATACTCTGTGTGTCCAAAACATAATGCAAAATAATGTAATAAGTTATTTTTTAATACCCATATTATGTTTGCGTGGTGTGCTGCAGTGCAAAAAACGTGCCGTTATGCAAAAAAAAAAAGTTTAAAAACTAAAAATAAGAAATGTGTGAGAATAATGCAGTATAGGGTCCTGCATGGAGTATGTACAATGGTAGATTTCAGTGGTTGCTAAGGAAGCAGGCCCTGCTATAGTGACGTATCGCATTCATTGCTTGAATCTAATTGAGTTCTGACTGAGAGTGCTACTGAAACAACTCAAAATATAAATTGATAAGTATATTTTTGGCACTTCTTTCCAAAGTTCTACAGTATCCCAATTGCTTTTGTTTGATTGACTTAGATCGATAATATTTGCTGGCTTCTGATCTATGTTGAAAGTGTTATTTGATTTTTCCCTCACCCTGCCCTCCCTATTAGTGTTTTCTTTCTATACTTGGTGGCTTTGCAATTGCCCGCCCCTACTGTATATTTGATCTGTGACACTCCTCCCAGTCTAGTGTATTTAGCCCATTCTACCTAATACAGAGAGAAAAAATAATTTTTTTGCACTTTATTCATCTGCTTACAGTGTTTGTGTTTCTTCCTACTTTATTACTTATTTTGCTCTTGCTGCCTGTTCTTAAAAGTACTTAATAGCATTTATTCTGCTGCATTTATTATTGCTTGTTAGTAGCCGATTAAATTGTAACTGCTATTCTAAGCCTTTGGATTACGCACTTGGGCTTTAGATTAGTTGTTTCACATTAGGAAGGTTTGTGGTCTGCACTGCTGTGGCAGGACAGGAAGCTTACATCCTTCTGAGCTTGGAGTTGCTGATTGAAGGCTTAGTGTCTGTTCTAAAGTGTATTAGTTCTGGTTTAAGCACTTGGGCTTTGGGCCAGTTTTTTTACATTAAGAAAGTATGGTCTGCACTCTTGTGGGAGGCTGGATTCTGCCCTTCTGAGATGGGAATTTCTGGTCACAGGCTTATTGTGCCTGCTTATTTGAACTGTTTCTTTCTGAAATTGGTGCGCCTTGTTGCTGCAGCATAGACCAAATTCAGGCCTGCTGAATCTAGCTTTGTTTGTATAACTTGAGCACTGACCTAGGCCATCTGTTTTTTGGAGAAGGTTCCCCGGCACCCTAGCAGCTGGAGTGAGCAGTTAGAACTTGTCTGTTTGAAGACTGCTGAAGCAGTGCTCAGTTTTGTGCTTTTTTCTGGTTAATTGGGTAACTTGTTTAAATCAGTTGTTTGTTTTCTATTGTTTTTTATATATATATATATATATATATATATATATATATATATATATATATATATATATATATATATATATATATTGCATTCTATTCATCTGCTTTTACTGTATTTGTGATTCTTCCTACTTTATTACTAGGGACATTGACTACAACTCTGATCTAAGATATATAACAATAAGTATCCTTTTCTGTGCATTTAAAGAGTTTTTTTGATTGTATCTGCTTTATTTTCTGAAAAAAATATATACTTGGTACCCACCTTTCTAAGCTAGTATAGTCCAGTTTTCAGGTTAAGTGCTGAATTCAGGGCTGTGTTACAAATCTTTGTGTTTGCCCATAGCTTACTTGGATAGAAGGAAGTTTCTCTGTTCACCTGTGAGAGAGGGGAGCTTTGAGCAGCCTATCTGTCCCTGGAGGAGTGGTTTCAGTCTAGAAATTAGTAGTTTATTGGCCATTTTGGGCTAATTTCTATCTCTTTCATTTCCCTGCCATAAATACCACATTTGTCCGGCTTTGCATGCCATGCTGCGCGGTTAGGTAGGTTATAACTATTCCCAGCTCCACAAAGTCTCCTCTTCAATTTTTCTCTTGGAACTAGACAAACTTTCAACTTAAGCACTCAAGCTATTCATTTCTCAGCCCGACACTTGCTCAAAACTCATAGCAAGCACTTGTAAACCCTAGTACTAGACCCTCCTATACTGTACAGAAGGACAAGGCTCTCTATTCAACCTTACCAGCCATTCAGTAAAACAGTTCACTGTACCTATCCAGGCATGTCCAAAGGGCAGTTTCAGGCATACTCTCCAGTCCAACTGGTGAATCTGGGCATTTTGAGGCAATGTTACAACTGCCTCATGTACACAGACAACCCTCTCCTCCTACCACCAAACACTAATACATGTGAGAGATGCAATTATACAGCCAAACTGGAGGCTAAGCTCTCTCAACCCAAGGCTGGATCAGACAGTCAAAAGGAGAAGGGATATACTTGCATCACACCACCAGTCTCACATAGACCCATTAAACCAGCACCGGCAAAAAACACACATAAATACATGAAAACATACTTGGAGGCTCTAAATAAAAATCTGCAAAAGCAACAGAGACCTCTAAAGAGGACATCCAAGCAATCTCCACCCCCCAACACAAATCATGAAACACATACTTCACAAAACCAGTGTGCCATGCAAGCACAGCCCTTAAGGCAAAATAACATACCCAACATACTAGTAATAGGTGACTCTATAGTCAGGCACACTGACGTCCCACTCACTAGGCTGAATAAGGAGAAGGTTACTGTTAGCTGCCTGTTGGGTGCCAGTATTTGCCACATAACACAAGCACTCAGGTCACTCCAGAAAAAGTACAAATACAACTCTGTCATTGTCCATGTTGGTGTGAATGACCTGAGCCGTACCTCCCTGGACTACATGAAAAGAGACATGGAAGAGCTCGCTGATCTTGTAGCCTAGGCCGGTATTACCCTGACCCTGAGTAGCATCCTGCTCTCACCAAGAATGATACCACAATATAAAGAAAAAATTATCAATTTCAACAATTGGCTAAGTTTCTGGTGTCTGCCTGGGAATGACATGCTCAACAAGCCATGCTGCTTCGCTAGAGATGGCTTGAACCTGTCACCCTTAGGCTTTTCAATACTGGCCAAGGCTCTTGCCACCCCCCATAGTGCCTTTTTTAGGCATGGTTCAAAAGACAAATCCACCGCCATAAATAGCACAAGTAACAGAAAACTTAGGGTAAAGCTACTCAATGCCAGAAGTCTAAACCTCAAAATGCACGCAGTCGAGGCACTCCTCAGTATGGAGAAATTTGATATATGTGCAGTAACAGAAACCTGGTTTAAGGCTCCAGAGAGCACCTCAGTACTACCAGGCTACAACTCATACCATACACTTTGGCCACAGAACCCGAACCGAAATACAAAAGGCGGGGGCGTATCCATATTCATCAAGGATACCCACACCTCCAGGTTAGTGGCACAGCACGATGCTTCAGAGATCATCCACATGCAACTAACAATGAGCAAAACTGCAATTCAAATTGTAGCTTGTTACAGATCACCCACCATGTCCCAGGACCCCCATTCCACATTTCTGGAAACACTGGGAAATATAAAGGTCCTACCAAACACCCTAATATTGGGTGAGTTCAATTACCCAAACATTAATTGGGAGAACTACTCAAGTATTAACTCCCTTGCCCAACATTTCCTAGAATTTATAAACTCAAATGCCCTGGATCAACTGGTCAACACTCCCACCAGAGGTGACAACATATTGGACCTGGTCATCACCAACATGGGCGACCGATGCTCCACATCAGAGGTCAACCTCTCACTGGTTAGATCTGACCATAAACAAATCACTTTGGATATCCACATTCTGCCCCCACCCCCAGATAAGGAAACCACCGTGGAAAACTTTTCAAAAGCAAACTTCACGTTACTTAAGACTGAGGTGGAAAGTTTCAAAGCCCCCATGCTAAAGGATAACATTGTCCAAGCTGCACAATCCTTTATTAATGCATTCTACTGGCACCTACAAGAATGCATGGATCGTGCTATCCCAAGCAAAACCAAGACTCACTCCTCCAAGAAAAAGAAACCAGTCTGGTGGACTCCTGCCATAATCAAGCTATACAATAGAAGGAGGAAACTAGTACAGAAAAGAGTAAAATCCCAAAAAGGGAAGACATCCCTGATCAGTATCAGCAAGAAACTATGATTCCCTCATAAAATCATCCAAGGTGAGTTTCGAAAGAAAAATTGCCAAGGACTCCAAAGATAACCACAAGGCATTATTTAGCTATGTCACGAATCTAAGTGGCAATGCTCAGATCTGCTTGGAGTTAGTGCAGAATGGTACAAAATACACTGGACCGACCAGTATTGCCAACATCCTGGCAGACAGGTTCAGTGCAAACTTCACTCCCTCTCACCCCCAAAAGGGCCCATAACCATACCAGAAGAATGTAGAGCTCCTGAAATCACAGACACTCAGGTTAAAACAGCCCTATCCAAAGCCAAAAACACAGCATCAATGGGACTGGATGGCGTCCCAGGCTGCGTCCTACATGAGCTCAAAGATGAACTAACCCCTCACCTAAACACACTGTTCAAACTCAGCCTCTCCACAGGTTACATACCCATAGAGTGGAGCATAGCAACAGTTATTCTGCTCCACAAAGGTGGAGCTACAACAGACCCCAGGAACTATCACCCTATAAGCCTGACTAGCTTGGTCTGCAACTCATTAACAGAGACATTGAGAACCTCCAAACACTGGACCCTATCCATTTCAGCTTTGGTAAGGGCAGATCATGCCTCCTAAACCTGGTGGACTTCATTGAGACAGTTACAAAGGCTATAGATGAGGGAAAGGTTGTACACACAGCCTACCTAGACCTCGCAAAGGCCTTTGACACCATTCCCCATTCTGGTATTATAGACAAGCTCACCAGCCTGAACATAAACCCCTACATCACAAGATGGGTTGCCAACTGGCTCATGGATAGAACCCACATGGTAAGAGTTGCGGGAACTAGGTCTTACTCTAAACCAGTTACAAGTGGCATTCCCCAGGGCTCAGTCCTAGGACCCCTCCTGTTCAGCATATACTTCTCAGAGGTACAGGCAAGCACAGGAGGACTATGGCTGACCAAGTTCGCAGATGACTGCAAACTAGGGGCTACAATTGACTCTCTGGCTGATACAGACATCCTCCAAAAGGCTCTCACTGAGACGGATACCTGGTGTCAAAATCATAGCCTCAAGCTAAATGCCAAAAAGTGCATAGTCATCCCCTTTGGAAAAAACAAAGTGCCTACAAACTACCACATAGGTGGTAGTCCCCTAAATACGGAAGACATAATGAGGGATCTGGGGACCTTAGTAGATAGTAAACTATCCTTTGATAATCACATTGCTAAAGTGGTTAGAAAATCCTTCTACGTGACCCACCTTATCACAAAAGGGTTCGCATCCAGATCAAAAGAGGTCATTGTGCCCCTCTACTCATTGATCATCAGACCCATCATAGAGTACAACACCCCATTTGGGATGTATCTTACAAGACACCTGCAACGCTGGAAAGACCACAGAAGTAGTTCACCAAGAGGATCACTGGCCTAAAACAGATGGTCTATGCAGCTCGACTGAAGAAACTCCAGCCACAGCAATAAATAGGATGTACTGGAGGGATAGATTCCTGTCACAGAGACTTCCCATGCTTTGGAACAAGATTGCAATCTACATTAGGCAGAGCTCTTCGCTAGCACTCTTCAAGAGAAACCTTGACGAGTGGATGGGAAACAGAAAGTTTACCCCGGGGATCACTTTAGTGGCTCTGCTGGACAGAGGCACAGGGAACTAATCTAAGGGGGCGGCGAAAGCCAACACATTCTGGCTAGGCTTATAAATTCCTTTGGGCAGATAGTCTAGTACCTACCTATGAACCTATGTGTGCACTGATCTGTATGCAAATGAGCTGGGGTTACTGAACAGCAAAAATGGGCTGCTGTGTCCACAGATAAAAATCTGTGTAGTCCCAAAATCATGTTGTGTCCACGGAAGAGCTAGCTTACATCAAAAGGGGATGTGTCACTATATGTTTAAGCAGATTGGAGCTCAGAGGCACCCATTTGCGTGGCACACCACTCAACTAAGCAAAGGTGTGTGTCCAGTGCTTCTAAGCTTTGTTTAGCAGCAGGTTGCATGTTTTAGCTAGTTTGAGCTATGCTAAGCATGCCCTTGCATGGGAGTGTGTCCAGACTGCTGAGCAGTGTTTATACCAGTGACACGGGTTTGTGAGCTATGCCACAATGCTTAGCAAGGAAAGCAGTTAAAAAACAAAAACAGGAAATTGCCAGGGAAAGCCAGTCATGTATAAATTACTGATAACCCCTGTTCCACTTACACTGGGCCATTCAAACCCCTCAATGATGTATCTGGCAGGTGGAATGCATCATAGTTATCCAAACTCACAGGCTGCATCTGCATCAGAGCACTATAAAGTATGCATATACACTGCAATCTGGAGTACTGACTTGGGAATTTTAACTGACAGAATGCTAGGGGTGGTTGCTGCTCTGCTACATCTGTATGTGCTAGACGTGGAGGTCAGTGGAGGTCAGTCCTGATGCTGCCATTGAGAATAGGCCTAGACTGAGAAGGAGAAGACTGTTCTGCCCAGGGTAACATTCCAGGAGCTACATGAGCTGGAGATTGTAGATTGCTATAGGGTGAACAGGGACATACTACAAGAACTCACCGAGCTCTGCCATCCTCAATTCAGACCCACAGCCAACAGAGGGGAACCCATTCCAGTGGAAACAAAGGTATGTATAGCCCTTAGAAAACTAGCTACAGGTACTTTTCAAAGACCAACTGAGGACATGATGGGGGTCTCACAGGCATCTGCATTCAGGGTACTCCACCAATTCCTGGCTGCCATATAAACACATGCCAGTGAGCACATTTATTTACCCTACACCCCTGAGGAAAGGGCCAGCAGTATGCATCTCTTCTACCATGTAGCACATTACACTGAGGTTCTGGGTGCCATAGACTACACTCATGTACACATTAAAGTACTGCCCAGTGAGGAGGTCAGAGTCTACGTCAACCAGAATGGGAATCACTCTATCAACTACCAGGGCATTATCATGAATGTGTGTACCAGCAGCCCTGGCAGTTATCATAACTCCCATATCTGGCATGCATCACAGCTGTACCAGATGCTTGCCAGGTGGGACAAACCATATAGACATCTACTGGGGGATGCTGGCTATGCACTGGAACCATGGATGATGACACCCATCAGAAATGCACACATACCTACCAAAGATGCCATAATAAGGCACATGCACAAACTAGGAACATCACAGAGCATGTGTTTGGGCTGCTCAAGTCACGGTTCTGGTGGCTCAATATATCTGGTAGAGCCGGCAGTGCTCTCCAGCCATTTGTGCACAGATGTTCACAGTATGTGACATGCTACACAATATGATCCTGCAGAAACAGCTGTGGCAGGATCATCACAGGGAAGGGACACACATCCCCCTACCAGGGCCAAGGTCACCACAGCCACACCCACAGGGAGACTCTGAGGAGGAACCTCCCTGAGACTGTCTCTGTAGGCAGATGTAGGCATGCCCAGTATGCTGCCCTGGCCTTGGCAAAGAGGCAACGCATAGCACATGCACTGACAACCTAGGGTCCTAGGGAATAACACATTATTCAGACTCACCTACATAGTAAAAAGGATGCCAGCCACACCACACAACCTGTACCTTACCATGTATTGACTGTGTACTGCCTGCATCAGACAGAGTCAGCCCGGAAGCACTGTTATCTCAACTGCTGCATTCACAAGGTCCGTCACTCTCTTATACAACAAATGTATTGGGTATCAGACTATGGTAGCATATGTATGTACCTGCTGCATGTATGCAAGGGAATAGAGTGGGCTACATGCAGAGAACTAACAGCTATGTAGGACAACATGTACTCTGTCCAATACTGGCTGTCCCATGATATGCATTCACCACAAGGCAGCAAAACCCACTGCAGTATGCAAGGAAAATGTCAAACAGCAGGGTCATAGGACAGACGAACAGCTGTCAATGTTAGAGTCCACTGCCCCCAACACAGCAGTGTTCCCATACAACTGCAGTAACAGTATGTTTGCAAGGATATAGCAGCAGACCACACAATTCCAGGGCTGCCCCAAACAACCTAGCTACATGTTCTATTTCCACAATATGCAGGGGGTCAAAGTGTATGTCTGTCTGCTGTTGATAGTGTGAGGAACTAAACCTCATTTTCAGGTGGCTGGTGTGGCTCAGTGGGCTAAGTATATTAGCATGGCTGATGGTGTTCAGGGTTCGAAGCTGGCTGCACCTACAACTTTTGATTGTGAGGTCCTCCTATGGTACGAGTCCCACAGACTGTCAATATGTGATAATCTAGTACTACAAGAAAGCTGGACAAAGCCAGAGACAATGAAGGGACAGAAGGACAAACTTACAGACATTATACATGCTCTGAGTAACCTAGAAGGTGGCTAGTATAACAGCAGGTTGTAATAAGTCAGAGTAGCAGCAGAATGTAAAGGCCATCATTTAACTGTGGCAGTACTTACAACAATTCACTGGGCTCCATTTAGTACTATATTACCAGAAAAACACAACTGTCTGAGGCACAGAACAGACATATAGAGTGGAACACTGGACATCCTGCAAAACATGTGCAGTCAGAGGTGTGAAGACTGTAAACCTGTGTGTGGTGTTAAATTTTGTACCCCAGGCACATCATACCTACAACCATGTAGGCCAGGAAATCTGGACAAAGCCACAAACAGGAGTGGGACAAAGGCCCAAATATATGGAGAAGGATTAACTACTGGCAAGACAAATGTAGAAAGTGCAGAGAATAACAGGTTTTGCAGTAGTATGGGGTTCCTGGTGTGTATGGAGTCAGTAAATCAAACATCTGGCATCATTTTCTAACGTCAATTTATAATGATTTGCCACTGATGTATCACAAAATCACAATGCTATGTAAAAAGTACCATACATGTCATGCAAAACTCTGTACAGTCTATTACAATCTGTACAGTCGCTAGGTAAGAGTCATATATTACGTTCAGCACACAGCCGGGGAATCCCTTGGACAAAATATCAGGGAGGTGCTGGACTGCTGAATCAGGTGCAGCAACCAACTGGCTGTAGCACACAAAATCCCGGACTTTAGTACAGGTAGGTCTGGCCTGGAGTCACCTTGTAAGTACTGACACTCCCACTGGGCATGCTCATACACTTAGTTAATTTCAGCCCATGTCTGATGCCTCATCTGCCTAAAGAATTGATATGTGAAAATATCTCTGTGCATACAGGTAACTATGTATACGCACCTGTCTCTCTCTATCTGCATCAGACATAATTACCCTTATCTATCAGTATGTGGCACACACACACACACACACACATATATATATATATAGACATATATATATATATATATATATATATATATATATATATATATATATATATATATATATATATATATATATATATATATATATATATATATAGACTTGTTAGAGCTTTACTTGTGCAGAGCATTTATTGTTAGAATATTATTTCTTTGTTGCTCACTTTTGCATTTTTAGAAATGCCTAGTTATTAGTGTGTACATTTTCTCACCTATTGGTTTAGAATGTGTTATACCAATTAATTGGTATCAGTATTCCTATATATCTGCAACTACATTAATCTGTTGAATGTGATAACTGACATCTTGTCTTAATTTTCACATTATCACAAATTGAGGTATTTATCTGTGTATAGATTACCTAGTGTTTCTTTTCTTTCCACTCCTCCGTTAACAGCTTTGTTTTTTTTTTTGTTTTTTTTCTTAACAGTTGCTGTATTTTATATTAATATTGATTATTTTTCTTCCCAGCTTCTCCTTTTAATTCTACTTTCCCTGGATCCCCAACAAGCCAAGTTCGATCTATTGCCCTGCAGTGCTCTTTAACAGAACCAGGCAACCTTGAATTGAGTGTTGTTTTCAAAATATACAAAAAGTATGTTTTACCCTCCAGACAAAATTAATTGCTAGCCCTTGTTTAATTTCTATTTTTAAGTAAAGCACTCCATCACAGACATTAGTTTGCCCCTTCCCAAAAAGCTTATAAAACAGGACAAAATCCAATACTACCAGTCTGCCCTTACCTCCTCCCAACATAACCACAAAAAATTCTGGTCCTCAATAAACTCCATCCTCCATCCAGGTAAAGTAAGTACACCCACTCCTAACTTAACTTACTGCTCCAAAAATATTGCTACCTCTTTCAACAATCACTTCACACAAACTGTACTACCACTAGTTAGACAACACAACCCCCCCCCCCATAAACCCACACCATCAACTAGAATTAACAATCTCCCAACTAGCTTCTCTTTCTCTCCTGTTCCTACCTCCAAAATAAAACAACTACTAACTAAACTTAAAACCACCAGATTAGCAGCAGACAACCTTCCAGGTGAATACATTCAACTTGCAGCTGACGCTCTAGCCTACCCCATATCACTCTTGATTAACAGATCTCTGTCAGAAAGGTATGTTTTGCAATATGGAAAGTCTCACACACAATTCCCCTACACAAAGGAGGCCCCTCCACAGATCTAACCAATTACCGCCCCATAGCTATTCTCTCGCCACTCTCCAAAATCCTAGAGAGATGCATTCATTCTCAAGTCTCTGATCACCTGTTTGCTAACAACCTCCGCTCCAACACACAACACGGTTTCCGATGTAACCATAGCACCACCACCGCCTTACTCTCTTTCTCTAACACTATCCTAAAAAATAAAAATGCAGGCTATCTCTCCTCAGTTACCTTCCTAGATCTCTCTAAAGCTTTCGACATGGTCCCACACAAACAACTCATCTCTCTTCTCAATAATCTATCCTTCTCTCAACCAGTCATCAACTGGTTTCAGAGTTACTTATCTGACTGCCAACAAGCAGTTGTTTGGCAGGATAATCTATCCCCTCAACTACCAGTCTCCATAGGGGTTCCCAAGGGTCCATCCTGGGATCCCTACTCTTCTCTATTTTCACCAATAATCTAGCCACAGCAGAAGCACACAGGAAGCATTTTCTTCTATTGAAACTTGGTTAACCGATGCCCAGCTATTACAAAACCCAAACAAAACTAAATTACTAAAATTCCAACCCAACAAACTTACCCTAGACAGCTCTCACTTTAACATCACAGCAAAAGACAACACCACCATCCATCCTACAGAACACACCAAATTACTAGGAGTAGAAATAAACAATAAACTGAACTTTGACATTCACATTTCCATGACCATTAAAAAAGTGCACAAAAAACTAGGAGCATTATATAGAAATCAGCAACTACTTACCAAAGCAGCTAAAATTTTGGTAGCAAATTGTTATCTTATCTCTACGCTACTCTATGCCTCTCCAATATTTACTAACCTTAGACAATGTGATCTAAATAAGCTTGAAACCTGCTACAACAAAATTGCCAAATTCGCCACAGGAGCTTCCTACCATACTCACCACTGTCTCTCACTAGCAGAACTGGGCTGGCTAGAGCTCCCCCACCTCCTTCAATGGTACCAACTCACACTTGCCCACAAACTAATAAACCAACCACTAAAAGTCCCATCCCTCCAGAATCTACTCCAACCCTACATAACCATGAGACCACTAAGATCCAGCCACAAAAACCTCCTACAGGTCACAAGAGCCATTAACTCTGCTGGAGAAGCATTATTCTCCTGCACTATAGCCAAACTCTGAACTCCCTCCCATCCTCAATTACCTCTGTAACTTCTTGCACCCACTTTAAATCCTTACTAAAATCACACTTCAAAACTTACCAGATATGCCCTTGCAACCCCCCTCTAATACCATTCACTCCCCCCACCCACTACCTCTCTCAGCCCCCTATCAACAACCTACTCTTAGCAAGCTTGGCTACTCATGTTCCCAGCTACCTACCACATAATACTAACTTCTTGTAGCAACAATTGCTAATGGCTGTTATGTAACTCAAAAACAGTTTGTATCAATTGTTCACTGATGAATCTCAACTACATTTTAACCATGTATAGTATATGTCACCATATTTTAAAATTGTACTATGCTCTGCAGCTGTTTTACATCTGTTTTCTTCTTGTCTTGCATCCTTAACTGGACTAATTTCTATATTTAAATGCTATGATTTTTTAACTGTATAATGCAAATAATAATGTGGAGCTTTTCTCCACGGGCCTCTGCTGAAAACAGACCTGTGTCCAGTCGGACTCTCCCGGTCAACAAATGTAAATAAATAACTAAATATATATATATATATATATATATATATATATATATATATATATATATATATATATAGATAGATATATATTTGAAGTTTGTTTGCAGGATGGTCCATTGGGCCGAATGAGCCCATTTGCAATGGAGTCCTGGGGAGAAAAGCTCCATAGATACAATATATAAAAAAAACAGTTTGTTAAAGTACAAGAAGAATACATATAAGCCAAAGTAAATATTAATACAGTTAGAAGTAAAAGCAGAACAATATGTAACAATTCACATGGGTTTACAATTTTTAGTCTCTATACTTGCTAAAATAGATGTTACATCAAAGACAATAGTGAGTAGATATGTACAAATGAATTAAACTTAAGAAGTTATTTATAATAAGTTTGTTCTCATAGGGGAGATGTGATTGTAGGCTAAGGGGGTAAGGTAGTAGCTGGGGATGTTATGCAGGATAGCAACATGAGCATTCCCAGAGAGATGTTAAGTGTGAGTGGAGGAGAGTTTTAAAGGTGAGGAGGCTGCAGGTGTTGCGAATATGAGGTGGAAGGGAATTCCAGAGATGGGCTAGGGAAAAAGAGAGTAAGAGTTTGCCTGCTGGACGGGCAGGTTTGTGGAGTTCAATCAGGTTCTGAGTGTTGGTTCTTAGGGGTCTGCTAGGTAGGTGCATAGTGAAGGTTGAGGCAAGGGAGGGGCAGAGGGAGGGCTTGAAAATGAGCTTATGAGCATGAATTAGTTGGGTGTAGATAAGGCAGTTGGGAAGCTCTAGTCAATTTAGTTTGTGGAGGGCAGTACAGTGATGGGAGGAGGATCTGTGCCCAGTGGTGAATTTGGCGATTTTGTTATAGCAGGAGGAGAGTTTTGTTTTAATAGAGGATTGTAGATTGGTTAGGAGTGGGGCACCACAAAGGAGAGAAGGGATGAGATATGTGGTAGACAGGAGGAATCTAGTGGAAAGGGTGAGGAAGCGAATATGGCGATAGAACATACCAGGTTTTTGGTGTGTTTTTTTAATGTTTGTTTGCATATGAGTATCAAATTTAAGCTGATTATCAATGAGAACTCCTAACAGTTTAATGCTGGAAACAATTTCAAGGGAAGTGTTGTTGTGACTAGTTATGGAGAATGAATTTATGTTGATAGTTGTGCTTTTGGACGGGGTGAATATCATGAGTTTGGTTTTTGAAGCATTGAGTGCCAGATGGTTATCAAGCATCCATTGTTCAGTGGTTGAGAAGGCGTCTTGGGTTAGTTTTATGAGGGTGGGAAAGGAGCTAGCAGCACAGATAATTGTTGAATCATCTGCATATTGGACGATTTTAGCATTAGGGATAGTGTGATAGAAGTCATTAATAAAAATGTTGAACAGTAGGGGACCTAATATAGAACCCTGGGGTACACCAGTGGCAGTGTTGAGGAATGGGGAAGTGGATTTCTTCCATTTGATAGCTTGTTGCCTGCCGGAAAGGTAACTTGGTAAACCAGTTGATAAAAGAGGGTGGTAGGTTTAGATTAGAGAGTTTGGTTAGAAGAAGGGGGTGGAAGATGGTATTGAAGGCCTTAGAAAGGTCCAGGACGAGGGTGGAAACAATACAGCTGGAGTCACTGGCTTTATTCACAGTTTTGAGGAAGGATAGAAGTGTGGTAGTAGTGCTGTGACCAGGTCTGAATCCATGTTGTGTGGGGGTTAGTAGGTGATTGTCGATGAAGTAGGGTAATAATTGTATGTGGATACATTTTTCAAGAAGTTTAGAGATGGGAGATAAGATGGTGATAGGTCTAAAATTGGAGATGTTATTATTGTTTCCACCTTTGTGGAGGGGAATAATGTAGGCTTTTTTCCAAATTTGGGGTACATAGCCTTCTTGGATTGACCGGTTTATAAGAATACAGATGGGGAAGGCAATGGCTTCAGCAGCTGTCTTTAGGAAGAAGGAAGGGATATTATCAGGGGCATTAGAGCATGGTTTTAATTTTAGAAGGAGTTTTTTTATAGTTGATACAGGGATGGGTTTGAGAGAGAAGAGAGGAAGGTAGGAGGTGGAAGTACCTGAGGAGGGGGGGATAGTGGGAATTGTAGCTAGGTGTGTGGAGTTATTTGTGAAGGATGACGTTAATTTGGTTATGGAGTCAATAAAAAAGTTGTTAAATTGGGAGGACAGGTTGGTATCGGAAGTATTATAATCAGGGCATGGATTTTCCTTCCTGCCGGGGTTGAAGAGGGTAAAGATACTATCCCAGAATTTTTTTGGGTTAGTCTTGTGATTATTTTGGAGAGTGGTATAGTAGGATTTGCGGTTGGAAGTGATGAGCTTTTTTACTCTGTTACGGAGTAGTTTGTATTTATTTAGGGTGGCTGGGGTTTTGTTTTTATAATGGTGCTTCAAGGCTTTATCACAGAGATGCATGACAGCTAAGGTATCTTTGGTTAGCCAGGGGACTCTTAATTCTTTTAGTTCTCAGGGGGGCAGAGTTATCTAATAACTTTAGAAATGTTGTATTAAAATAAGTGACAGCTTTATTTAGGGGTAGAGTATTTAGAGGACTCCAGTTGAATTGTTTCAGTAAGTCAGAAAAGGTGTTGGGGTTGAAATTTTTTAAGGAGCGCATCGAGATGGTTGTATGTGGCAGTTGTAGGGAGGGAGATTGATGGTGAACGAAAGAGGGAAAGTGGTCACTGAAGGTGTCAGGGACGGTACCACTACTGGAGATAAGGTGTGGGTGTGATACTAGAATCCAGTCAAGGGTGCTTCCAGAGGAGTACTCCTTTGATGGCCTGGTTATGAAGTTGATGAGCTAATGGAAGTTGTAAAGGTTTATATTTAGGGGTTTGTTGGGCATTGAATGGAGGACCAGTTAATATTAACATCGCCTAGGATAAAAGTCTCATTTGTTATGTTGGTGGAGAGCCAGGAGAGTATATCTTCGAGAATAGGTGTATTGTCACCAGGAGGGATGTAGAGGGAGGCTAAGCATATGGATTTATGCTTGTTTAAGTGGCTAGGGCTAGAAGTAATTCAACAGTTGGCAAATGGTGGCATGGGCTTAGAATATGGAGTAACTGAAAGGGAAGAGGAATAGAGTAGAGCAACTCTGCCTCCTTTTTTGTGAGTTCTGTCTTTCCTGATGATATTGTAGTTGGGGGGGAGTTATTTCAGAATCTTTTATGGAGGGTTTCAGCCAAGTTTCGGAGATTGACAGTATGTTGGGATGGTTATGGAGAAGCCAGGCATGAAGGTTAGGGATTTTATTACATATACTTTGAGCATTTAATGCTGAGAAGGAGAGAGTTTTTACAAATGAAGGGGTGTAAGGGGGGGTGGTTGAGGAGTTGGTGGAAGAGGGACCAGGGTTGAGTGTATATCACTGGAGAGAAGGGTGGTGATAAGTTGGTGAATATGGAAATTGAGATGATTGGAATGTTTTGTGTATAGTTTCAGGGTTGTATATTTTGTATAAGTAGTGCTAGTTAGGGTTAGAATAGTAAACTTGAAGGTGGGAAAGAGTTTGTAGGGGAAGAGTAGGGAGAGGTTGCAGAAGTATAGATGAGGGCTTAGGAAGGTAGAAGAGTGTAGGTGTTGTTTGGGGATTGAACTGGTTGTGTGAAAGTAGGGGGAGTGAGTAGTGTTAAGGGGTTCGGTGAGGTAGGTAAAATAGGTTAAACTAAGTAGTAGTAGTAGATGGGTTACAAGTGAGGATGATCTTATAAGCATAGTTGTAGTTTAGGGTTTGAGTTGGGATGAGTGATTGATATGAATGGAGTGTGGTACAGATGTGAAAGGGTTAGGCTAGATGTTATGAGGTGGTAGGGGGTGGAGCTGAGAAGTAAGGGGTGGGGAAAGATTAAAGCTAAATGGATGAGGTGGAATGGGTGTGGTTAATGTGGTATAAATGTTGAAGGCCTGGGGGTGGGTGGAATTTGGGGGTTGGGTAGGGGAGTGGAGTGAGCCCATAGGGCAAATGGAGCAGGATGAGCCGAGAAGGAAGAGTGAGGACTGAAGGCTTGGGCTACGAAAAACAATCAGTGAGGGTAGGAGTGGAAACTCAAGGTAAGTAGCCACAGGAGATGGGGCAGGGCACTGAGTCTAATGGTGGAATGAAAGCATAGAATTCACAGGGGTGAAGAGGTAAAATAGGCAGCTGGAGATTTAATTAAAAAAGTTCTAAGCATAAAGATTGAAGTAGAAGGTAGTTAATGGATGTATGCTGCCACCTGCTGACCAAACTGGGTAATTGCAGATATTTAGAGCAGCACTGGGAGGATAGGAAGGGATGAAGTCTACGCAGCCAAGAGAAGTTGGGTTGGTGCTGGGCTGCTGGCTAGCGCACGCCAGGTCAAAAACATCAACCAGAGGCACAAAATGGCTATGCAGTATGGTACATACACTTGTCTGATATTTTGGTTCTTGTGGGGAGGCAAGACAGTTTCCAAATGCACCGCACGATCCCTGAGATAGTTCTTGCAGGTAGGGAAGCCAGGGTACTATGTAGCATGAAGTAGGATGCCTGCGGTAGTTTGAATGTATTACTAGTGAGCTGTAAGGAACAAAAGGTATTATTAGTATTATGAAGACAGAGAAACAGCCATTATGAGGGAAAGGACTACAATGGGGTAGTATAGTTTATGCAGCAAGGGGGTAGCCTAGGGGTGGTATGTAGTGAGGGTGTGTGTTTGTAGGAAGTATTTGAGTATGGGAAGACTAGGAAGGAGAATAGGGATAATTACATTAAATTAATTTGGAACAGAAGGAACCTCAGTACAGCAGCACTTTAAACTTGGACTATAGACAGTGCATTGCATTGAACAAAAACAAAGCAGTACTGAGTAATACACATATACCAAATGACTGTATTTAAATACAGAGTAGGGCATCTTTCCTACTTCAATAAAACATGTACATTAAAGTATACAGGTTACCCAACAGTTTAGAATGTAACAATGCATGAGGAAGCAGTTACAGTTAAAATAAATACAGTCGTTCAGAAATAGGCATAAATAGAACATCCAAACTGCTCAATAAATCCTATCCTCTCTCTTAATAATTGTAGCACTCGAAGTTTAAGCATAGACATACCACAGCATGAAACAGTTCAAATTAGTGAGGCACGTTAATTCATATCTAAGCAGGTTATACGTTTCAAGAGCAGAGCAGTTGTGACACTTTAAATGAGGCAGGAGTATGTGGTAAGTATTTAAAAAAATGTCCAATTACAGTATAAAGTATAGGACCTTAAACTAGTCTATTTAACTGTAGGTGAATGGGTTCAGTGCACACATTAAAATTGGCAGACAACCTTTTCTATCAGGGAAACACCTTGGATTTAGCAGAACAAGTACAATAGCTGCTTTGAGGCTTGAACTTATCTACAACTGGTAAGCTTAGTCGCAAAAACACTGGTTGAGCATTTCCAGTTTAGCATTTCATGTAGAAAGCAGTTGCAACGCTCCAAAAGAGGTGGGAATGGCACAACAATTAAAGAAAAAAACTAAAGTCAAATAACAACATATAGAGGAATATCATATACCAGTATATGGACTTACAGTAGAGAGACTTCAATATACGTTTCTGGCTAGACCAGTCAGTCTTGGTAACAAGGTATCTCTGGAGATAAAGCAAAGCAGTAAATTGGCCACTATAGTTTTGTTTTTCTTTTTACTAAAGTAACGAGCCTATGAACATTCTGAAAAGAAAAGCTGTTACTGAAAATAAAAGTTGGCCTCTATGTGGGTTAGAATTGCATACCCAGCCTGAGAATGCTCTGATAGATCGGTTTTGCATACGATCCAGGAGGGCCTGCAGGACTTGGTATGTGGCAGGCAGGGGAACTGCAGGAAGGCTGCTGATATGATATTATGCAGGCTGATCCTGGGAACCCTCAGAAAATTGCTGAAGGTATATGGTTCAGGGCTGAGTAAAGAATGCCCGACAAGCAGTCAATATATGCAGCAGTTCTTCAAAGCTGTAGCTAAGTGGCATACATATTTGGGGCTAAGCACTTTAAAATAACTGAATACAGTTTACTAAATAGAGAGATTAAAATCAAGCTGATCTTGAGAATGCTCAATGAAACCACTAATGGGATATGTTTCAGGGCTGAGTTAAGAACACCCGACAAGCAGACAATGTATACAGTAGAACTTCAAAGCTGTAGATGAGCAGTAACAATAGTAGGGCATAAACACTTTTTAATAACTACATACAGTCAGAAAACACTCACCCATGAACGGAGCTAGCAACCGATGGCACGACCTGGACTGGAAGGGGCCAGAGGATGATTTAAAAATGGTGCCTGTTCTACTGGTGTCACTGTATAGATTCAAGGGCAGGAAGAGGACATGAAGAAGGGAGAAGGGACAAAGCAAGGGAGACAGAGGGGAGAAAGTTGAGTAGGGGGACGGGATTCACTCAGGTGTGAGCAGAATGAGCCA
>NC_056725.1:410100828-410143328 GCF_019279795.1 Protopterus annectens
GTGACTGTGACTGTGTGTGTGTGTGTGTGTGTGTGTGTGTGTGTGTGTGTGTGTGTGTGTGTGTGTGTGTGTGTGTGTGTGTGTGTGTGTGTGTGTGTGTGTGTGTGTGTCTATGTAAATGTATCCCCTGGCAGCAGAGTGCCTATCTGTGTGCAATGGTTACACATTTTGAGGCCCTGTGCCTACCTGACAGCCTTCCCATCGGCATCCTTTACAAGGCATGCCTGTGTTATCCACCTTAACAGCACTGGCTGACAATTTTAACACAGATAAGCTCTGTGGTGCATGCAGCAATACATACTTAGTGCTATAGTGTACAGTAATAGATAGGTTGGGGTTCTAATCTCAATAAGCCACCATCATCATCAGAGTCCAATGAGACACTGTCATCAGGTTGTGAGGGGGACACACTTCAACCCCCACAATCACCTGTGAGGAGGAAAACAAAATAAGTACATTACTATTTGCACTATTATGTATGGTGATCCACACATATACATTCAGGTGAGGGGCCACAACTTCTCAAAAATAAGTGCAAATGTGTTGCTGCTCTTGCAGATGCATAATTGTGATTACTGATTCAATGTACCTCAGTTAATCCCTCCGAAAATGAACATACAAGTATTGTACTCTGGCTAAACATATCAGTTGTGTCTAGGGCAAAATGGTGGCACTTAACTTTCTTAGGGTATATATGATTCATAAAACAACAGTATCACACTCACCAGGTACAGGACCTTGGACTATGGCCACACCCGATGTACCTTTTGGCATTGTTACAGGATAATATGTGCATATATCAACATGTACAGTAGGTAATGAGATACTGCCTACATTGCTGGCATTCTGAGTATGTGTGCACAACTGTGCTTTAAAACCAATATCCCACACCAATGCAGATAGACCTGACACCTGTGTACTGGTATGCAGATGCTGCCACAATGACTGATACAGTATTACAGTGATGAACACAGGAGACTTACCCAGATGCTTCTCTGCTGTGGATGCTGTGGCACCCACCTCCATAATGTATGGGGTGATGGATGCTTGGGAGCTGGTGGTTGATCCCAGGTTCACCAGGAATTCTTCTGTGTACGAGAGTGCTTGTTGTGCAGCAGGCCCTCCACTTGTAGCAGCATGGTCCCTGGCCACAGTGGGAGCCCTATGCCATGCAGCATTGACCATATCTGTTGCCCAATTCTGGACTTGCTTGTATGTTCTGCTCTGTAGCCCTACTTGGTTGACAGTTGTGACAAGGTCAGCCCACAGTGCTACATGTTGTTCACAGTGCTGGTGATCCCTGGAGTGCAGAATGTTATGATGCAGTCTGAGGCCATCCAGGATAACATTATATTCAGCGTCTGAAAATGGCCGGTGCCTCCGTTGATACATCCTTTCTGAAAGACAAGCAGAAGAGACCGCATCACAGGACCAGATACATTGCTCTCCACTATGTACAGACCCTGCACATCCAAATTGGCCTGCACTATCCACTGCTACCTCCCACATCATACTCCACAGTCTATCAACACACTACGTATGGGGCTGTCAGCAACATAGTAGCAATACCAGTTATGTCCCCTGTGTGCCATGACAGAGTGTGCTGTATGTTTTCAAACCCATCAGTGCCATCTACTGTGGTGTGTCACCTTTGGGCAACTTCCCAGTACTATGTCATACAGCCACTGTCAGAAACATTAGTATGTGTTCAAACAAGTATATGGGGACAGTCCAGCAACATCTGTGCCACAATGACATACAGCAATGCAAACTTGTTGTAGGTTATCTTCCCTGTAGACGTCCTACTTCTTCTGTACACAGATGTTTGCAGAATGTGTACATGTGCCTGATATATGTGGTCCTTTTCCCTGAAACATGTGGATGTCTGGCAAATGGATGGACAGTTATTTATGGTTGTTCTCAGAATGTAGAGAATCTGGCTGTCACATGCCAGGGCCCTCAGAAAGCAGTTATGCTACAGTAAATCTGTTACTGTATTCATACTCTTACTTTTTATGACCAATATGTACACACTGTCACTGAGGTTGGGTCTGTCCCCCCCACTAATAATGGCTTTGACCTGAATTCCTGTTGTAGTAGTTTGCCAGGTATGTTAGCCATAGCTCTCAAGTTATGAGATACGAATGTTGACAACACAGTGACCTAGTGAGAGTACATTAGTGACAGTCAGGGGCACCTTTACAATGTCTGAACTATACCTGTGTGACATTCACAGACTGAGAAGAGCTGAATGACAGTACATCATGTGATATGGCAGCTTTGTCCACCCTTACTTACTGTCAATATGTCTAATACATAATCCAGTAGCATTCATACAGGAGCCGACTATTGTAGGAGGGAGTGAGAGGGTCACAGCTGTGATTTAAGTCACAGCAGGCACAGGTGAGAGGCATTCCTGCAGCTGTTGGACAGCAGCATATCACCAACATGTCATTTTCAGAGATGTAATACAGGCCTACTGTTGTAATCCCTATTCCCCTTAACTGCATCCTCCCATCTTCATCCCATTATATGGGGACTTGAATTACATAACTGGTAGAGTGATATAATCCTTTTGTGAACAAATCCTCAAGAAAAATGCTTCCTAAATCACAGTCTGTCTTGGCAAAGAAAGTTACAGACCTGTTTTCCATAGGCACCCACATGTCTTTTGTAGGTAATGCTCATTAACAGATAATTGCCTGTGCATCAATCCGTGGCTCAAACTTGCTAATTGCATCCAGAACAGCTGGGTTGCACTTTCATTAGCCAATGACATGGCACAACAGTGCAATATTTAAGGCCTTCATGTAGGTCTTGCCCCTTTCTTAGTCTTTGAGATGGACTTTACTGAGGTGTGGAGACTGCAGCATCGCAGAGGTTAGGTACAAATACAGTCTACTGTTGAGATTTATGAGGTTTGTCCACAGTTTTGCATGCTGTATTTAGCCACTGTCAAATGACTTTCTGATTATGTGGCAGTTCAGTGTTAATACGGGTTGAGGTCAGTAAGGGTTAAGAGACATGTGAGTCTCAGACATCATAACCATCAGAATATGCATGCTACTGCAGTAGCTGCTGGTCTATCAGCTCTGTATGTTTGTAGGGGCATACTCTGACATGTCCCTGTTGCTTGACCTTTGCTCCCCACCCCTTTATGTATGGGTGTTGTGTGGATCCCTTATTCTAGGTCGTGGTAAGATATGATAGGTCTGTAGCAATTAGCTTAACATACAGCTGCATATGTTGCAGACTGTAGCTGCTTTTTGCTTAGAATTCATAGTGGGGAGTGTGAACACTTTGGAGGACAGAAAGCTGTATGCGTCACTGAGGGAACAGTGTCAGCTCTGTCGTTATGGCAGAGCCAGGGTGAGGGTACCCATAACAGTCCATTCAAGGCATGTGCTTAAGGTACATATGTTACGTGACAGTGCCAATCAGAGAGTAGTAGGCAACATATAGGTAGGCTATACAAATATGCGCAGTGTGTCCCTACCTACAGGCCTTTGAAGTGCTAGCATGGGTAGCAGTTAATTCAGTAGTAGCAACCTGTCTTGGTTAAAATTGCATAACTCAGTCAGTCATTATTTGCTGTATTCACAAGACTGCAAATGAAGTGCAACACACTGGATTCGAACCCAGGACTGTGGGTGGCAAAATGTACTGCATGCAAGGCTTTTAACAGACTGAGCTACTAAGTCGGTGCTACAACAGGTGTATCTGCAAGATATATATGCATGCATCCAGTCTGTGACACAGGATTTGCATTAGCCTGTGTTTTCTGATGGGTATGACATGTGACAGTCAAATGTCTGTCATGATTTTCTAACCTCAATCTGTAATGACTTGGCAGTACTTTAGCAGGCGGATATGTTTCTGTGATAACCGTGCCAAAGCTAGGGGGCACAACTGTGGACATTCTACAACAGTCTGTACAGTTGACAGCTATACCTGCTATCCCAGGTCTCACGTACATCCATCATTAGTTATTTGGCTGTATACTGGTGTAGTGTCTGCATCACAGTCCCAAGTACACTGCCAATTTTCCCATTATATGTACTTGCAGTGTGTCAGTGATAATCAGGATATGTGGATGGAAACACCTGTTTTAATTCAGAGTGGAGTATCCTAGTGGGCTAATGCACTGTACTGTAGTTGACAGGTTGACAGGGGGCTGGGTTTGAGGTGTAAAATGGATGATTATTTTGCAGATGTGCCTAACACTGCCAGAAACACATAAGATGATTAAGGTTCTTTTAAGCAGTTTTACGTGGGTTTGCACAGTGTGCCGTGCCACTCAGCTCCACTTAAACCTGGGCTAAAAAGAAAAAGAAAAAGAAAAAAATGGTGATGGCAAAGTGGTGAAATGGGGGTGAGCAGGGGTAAACATACTGAAATGTAGATAGGGATGTGCAGGACAGGTTTAAGAAAGGACCATAGCTCTCCATTTCTTGTACAGCAACAGCTGTGCAGGTTTTACAGAATCTGGAATTTGGAGCCTCACATCCCAGAGAGAGGGGTGAGGGCAACATAACTGTGTTCATTAATTAATGTAATAAGTACTTGTGTCCAGTGGACATGTGTGCAAAATGGAGAGCTATGCATAGGATGACTTTCTTTGTGGGACAAGAGCCCCCCCCTTTTTTTAAGGCGAGAGTAGAATGTTGAGGAAGGGATATTAGGTACAAGTGGCAGGTAGGTTGTGTAGGAGAGGTTTCATTTGTGGACAGACAAGGACAGCATACAGGAGTGTTGTGTTACACATGATGGGGTAAACATCTTGGATGGGGAGGGTGTTGTGGAATCAGAAGTCCATGTGCCCCCAGATGGCATCAGTGTGACTGAGCTCCCCACCCATGGACAGTTAACACTGCTTCTTCACTGCCCCAAAAGTGGCTGTGCTGGAGGTTGGTTGCTGAAGCCAGGTTTGTAAGTCTGCCCTCAATCCAGGGCATGCATTGCTCATACCATGATGAACTTTCCTAAGCACTATCACCGGTAGCTGATCATGGGTAACAACCCTCCCTCCACCCCTCTCCCGGGGGACATGCCCCATCCTCTGAGGCAGTTCCACCTGTAGGTGGTGCAGGGCCAGCGGAGGGGCACCATCACCTTGGGTCCCCAATGTGCTGAGACCCACTGCCATGACCAGCTGATGTAGGGTATGGTGGATTGATAGGAACTGGCGTACCCAGATGAGCTGTGGTGTGGAGGTATTTCAGTGTGTATAGGTTAGTAATGAACAAACCATTTAGTTAGTTATAACAGTGTGCCAGAACACTGCAAATAACCCATTAACATAAAATTGCATAGTATATGGAATACAACAATAAGTAAGATAACAGTCAGTATAGTAACAGCATGCCTGTAACAGTTACAGCATAAGGCCAACAACATAGGTAATTCAACAAGATATGTTAGTATGCAGCCATTGTAATACATAACAATAATAAAACACAAGTCCCAACATAACATTTACAAAACAACATATTTTAATAGTAAACCATAACCAATGTATTACAATAATAAATTATGATGAAGATAAGGGGTGGGGGGAGAGAGAAATACAGTGCATTAATACCAGTATAGGCTATATAGTTTACAGCAGTACTGTAATTTACTCTACAGGTCTGCCCCTCATTTATGTATAACAGTGCCCTATAGCTGCTGTAGCACTTACATACCTTTCAAGCTGTCCACATGGGACAGTATGGGCCAAGCAGTAACACCTACAGGTACACAACTACAGAGGATTATTACATATCAGGTGGACCTATATGACTACCAAGGTGTACTGTGGACTGATGTAGTGTGACTGTGCTATTGACATAATCATGTTGATGATAGATCTGTGACAGAGGGATTAGACAACAGTGATTACAGTCCGTGACAGCTTGACACTTGAGAGACATGTATCATGTACAGTACAGAGTATACAACTAACATGCCATCCTTGGCAGGCATGGGGTTAGACTGTCAACAAACATTCACAGACATACCAGTCATACAGTCATACCAAGATTACACATTTTATTTACTGTATTAACTTTTATTAGTATTGTACTTGTTGCCTTTATTTTATGACGTCCTATCACATTCCTGATCAATGCTGTTAACACTCTGTTGCATCTAAACACACAAATTATTGACTCATAATAAGGGCTACTGCACCCATTTTCCTGTAATTCCTGTAGAGAGAACATCTAAAAAATACATAACTGATTCAGTAATATGTACTAGTACCTGTCACTGGATTAAAACCCTGGTCTGTGTATGACAAAATGTACATCACACACAGCATTTAACAAACTGAGTTACTGAACCACTACTGCCTGCTGACTAATATTTGCCTAGACCTCAACTGGAAACAAAATATGACCTGGTATTACTAGTACAGTTTTATACAAGACTGCAGTGACACTTGAACACACATGCATGAGATTCATGCATGACAGAGATATTAGGTAAACTGTACATTAATAAATAGAATTCAGATGTACACAATAAACTCTTAGTGGGTGGAAATATCTGTGACGTGTACAACCATATCGGACTATTGGGTTTGCTACCTGATCCATATACAGTTGCAGATAGTATATTTGCAGTCTACAGCTATTACAGTTTCATACTTGCCTACAGCACTGTACCTCAGAGCAGGAATGCATAGAGCTGAAATATAATGGTTAACACAAGACAATCCTTATATACACAATCTTCCTTGGGAGTTCCTGGTATTGCTTCAGATAATAGTGCAGAACAAATGTCATAATGCATATATCTTGTAGTACAGCTCTTACTCTACAGTTTAGCATAACACTCTTCCTTAGCTAACCTTGAGTCACTTAGTAGTATTCTTTGTGTTTGTATTTCAGAGCAGATGTCATACTCAGTTTCATGAACAACAGCCCTATTTACACACACATTGCACAACACAGCTTTATTAGAGGTGCCTTCATGCAGTTATTGGTATATTTTCCAGTATTTGTTGCACAACAGTTTATATAATGCAGGTGTTGCAACACAGCTGTAATTCCACAATTATTTCAGTAGAAACTTTATTTCATTGACATTATCAGATTTAATGCTTTAATCTTTATTGCACTATAGTTAGCAGTAAGCCAGTGACTGCAGTACAGATCTATGTCCACATTCATTGCAATACACACATCTGTACTGTATGTACCTACTGACATTGAATGAATTACTCTATCTTGTGTATTTGACTATAGATTGCAAATTAACTTGTACTCACCACACTCATGGTGCAACCTGGCCAGGTGCCCTGCATGGGCCTCTAGGTTTTGAGCTCTCTCCTCTGCGGCTGCAGGGATAGAAGCACACCATTATGCATACCTATCTATCACACATTCAGATTAGGTATTGGTAAAACAATGCTAACAGTACTTATAAACATGTGGGCCATTCCCATCCTGAGCATCCTGGACCCATGTGTCCAGAAGATCCTTTTTCCGATGCTTCAGGTCATCATAATGGTGATGGACCTGTTCACCTGTGCAGGGGATACCTGTTGCACTAGTGAAATCTCATGCTTGCCAGTCCCAAGCCTCCAGCTTGTACTATGATCCCTGGAACTGGCCCTGCAGCAGCCAGTGTTCATGGTCTTTCATGAGGTGTCCAACCATGATCCTGAGCTCCAGAATGCCCCACCACTGCACCTGGAAGCACATGCCCTCTTCAACACCTGCCATAGTTCCTGCACACTATTCCTGCCTGTTGCACTTAATATAGCCTGTTTTACCACCCTTACACACGATTGGGCCATTTTTAAAAATGTGGCACATCACTTGGCACTGTGCAAACCAGCTTAGCTGAGCTGAACAGTGCTTAAACTGCCAATGCTCAGCAATGCTTATCATTGTGCAAACAAGCTAAGTGTAACCAAGTGTTGCTTAAACAGAGATTGTTTTAGCAGTGCTTATCTTGGCTTAGCCCGACTTAGCAGAGCTTAGCTGAGTGCAGCATATCATGATTTTAAAATAATTGGCATAATTTATATTTAGAAAATGATTGCTTAATTTCCCTTCTCTGTATTTAAACCCCACACCCTACTGCACATAAAGCCGTGACTCTAACCACTTGGCTACATGGATATGGGGAATGCTGCTATACTTTAACATATAGCTCTGAGACGAGTTTAAGCCTCACTAAGTGCGTCACCACGCCACACAAACCTGCTAAGCTATGCTTACAGTTGCCTTTTGAATCATAAATGAAATGCATCTGGTTTCTATTTTTAGATGTCTCACATGTGTCAGTCTCTGCTCACTGCGCTACACTGCACAAACTTAAAAAAATTATTACATTGAATTTATTGCTATCAGGCACTTGGACAGTGTAGGAGGTGTGTTACTCATCTACGGACACAGTTAGTGACATGCTCCCTACACTGATTCATTACCACCTCCCCCAGCTCTCACTCAGTAATGCTCCTTCATTAATATGCATGGTGCAGTACCGAGGGGGATCCACATACACGGACACTGTACCTTCCATGTAGAATCTACACTATGCCTACATGTATTTTTATTACATCTGGGGTATAGCTATATAAATTAATATAATAAAAGCAGCAGTTAATAACTATTTACCAGCAAAAGAGAGGGGTCAAATATTAGTGCAGTCAAGTTTGCCATTGTGTAAGCTTTAACATGAAATCTTTTAAAACCTTGTACACAGCATGGTTTTTGAATTATTGATGCAAATATTAACAAGCAATATTTGATGCCTAGAGGTATCAGTAGGAGTTAACTGCAGATGCACCTGGAGGCATCACTTGGATGTAATGAGTTAATGTACATGCACCTATGTCACTATTTTAGCTGTGATTTAATAAAGATGTTTTTAAAAAGCAAAACAAAATACAATATCATATTGTTATCCACTATCATACCCTCACCATGACCCTGGGAAACCATTAGGCATATCTAAACAAATTAATGTCCCTCACCATACAGCCCAATAGTATCATCTTGTGATTCCAGCTAATCCTCTCTAAACTGACGGTGCTATACTACCACAAATAAGTATGTGCAAAGATTCCTGGACTTCATTAATGCAATCTCCTTAGACTAATTAGTCCAAACCCTAAATAGCAACTCAAAAATACTGGACCTGGTTCTCACCAAACTACCTCCTATTCTGTTCAGCAAACATAGTTACCAAATCAGTGGACAAATCTGACCACCATAAAGTAACATCTTAAGTGTAAGAAGCACGTTTCCCTGTAACCCCTCTTTCTTCAGAAACTACTCCAAGGTAACTCTACTTCAGCTAATGAAATTCAAACATCCTCCTCTCCCCAATGACCCCACATCACACATGTCCTTATCTTTTGTGAAGTTCTATGCCCACCTCCAGGCTTGCATTGAGACCACATGCCCCATAAGGCATAAATACAGTGCCAACATTAAGAACAAACAGATTGGGTGGAACCCCAGTATTAGTAAAATATGCAATAAAAGAAAGAACTTAGAACCAAAATCAAAATCACATCCTACAGGATCAAGTCTGAACTGAGAACCAATATACATGGTAAGTATAGCCATAAAGTGTTCTTTATCACTGTCAGAAATCTCAGATGTAATATACAGCAATGTCCCGATGCTCGGGGTCCAGGGAAGTAAATAGTGTGGGAAGTAATGCAAACCTATGAACCTATGAATCATACTCACCCTAAAGGACATTGCCAACATATTACTGGAAAATTTATCTCAAACTTTACTTCCCTATGCCTACCTAATTATTTGCAGTACATTAATATAACTATGCTCCCCCTACCAATCAAATCTGCACAAGTTCTAAATGCTCTGCCCCAGGCTAAGAACACTAACTTCTTGAGCCAGAATAATGTATCAGGCTGTTTTCTTGCCAACAGCAAACATTGTTTGGCCAATCTATTATTAAATCTATCCACTCTCAGCCTCTCTATTGTCAGCCCTCTCAACCTCTTAGTACAAGAAATCTGGAGAAAGCCAGAAAGAATGGGGGACAAAGGCCCAAAATTAGGGTTCGGAATTTAAATATTGCTCCAATAAACTTGGAAAGTTGCTAGAATAATAGGTTTTGCATAATTATGTATTTTCTGAAGGATGTTAAGTCTGAAACTTAAATGCTGGTCATTATTTAGTATTGTGTAATGACTTTAATCTTCAATGATTTGCCAGAAAGCCTCAATTTTTATGAGGAACAGACCAAAAATATGAGGCACAAATCTGGACATTCTGTAAAAATCTGTACAGTTGAGAGGTATGCATTGGATTCATGCAATGATTGTGGAGAATTGCATTAGTCATCCCATTACACAAAGGGGGACCCATCACTGATCTGGGAAACTGTAGACCTATAAACCTCTAGAGACTTATCTGTAAGACAATGGAGAACATCATTAGGGAACTCTTTAACAATGACAAACAGGCAGTCTTTCAACCCTGGATCCAAACCAGTTTGGGTTTGTTAAAGGCTGATCTTGCCTCCTAAATCTGGTGGACTTTTATGAACAAGTCAGACAGGTACTGGATTCAGAAAAATAAATTTACACTGCATACCTGGAATTGTCCAAAACCACACATTTTATGAGGAAGAGACCAAAAATATGACACAAAAATCTGGGCATTTTGTGAAAATCTGTACAGTTGGGAGGCATGGTTGGAGTGGTGCTGAGCACTGCTCTGGTAATGTGGTGGTGTTGTGGTGATACATGCTGACTGTGGGTGGAACAATGAGACTATTCACTAGTTTACATAAATAAGCACATCACTTGCAGGTGGAACCAGTATCTAATAGAAGTGTGTTGTCAGTAAATGTGAGACAGTTGCTACATTGCCGCAAAAAAATCAAGATTTAATAGCCCTCTAAGCATTAGGCTAAAGCAGGCTGTGACTCCATTAGTGTTTTGTTAGGTTAGATAATTGTGAAGTTAACAGCTCCTATAATGTGCACACAGAATCAATCTCAAGTTAGTGCAAACCTGTGATAGTTGAGGACAGATAATATTTAACTAGTTTGGTTGATACAATAAGGGTAATCGGTTTTGAGTTTGATTTTGTCTGAGGATAATTAGATACACTCATAGTTATGTATGGGTATTAAGTATTCTACATGTTTTGAACAAAATGAGAAAGTAGATGCATTTATTTAGTTTAAGGGGAGTGTCCAGAAAATTATGCATTTTTGCTAACTAACAAAAGCCAATGAAGGGGAAGTGAGAGGAGTTTTTTGTCAAATTAACATAAGAGACATACAACTGCAGAGTCACTGGGTTTAAGGACACAGCAGGAACAGGATGGGTGGTTGGAAAATGTTTTTTACACAAATGTAAAATAAAATAAAATAAATAAATAAATAAAATAAATTATTCTATGGCAGCATACCTCTCAACTGTCCAGATTTTCAAAGAATGTCCATATTTTTGCCTCATATTTTGGTCAATTGCTCATAAAATTTGTGGTTTTCTAGCAAATCACTGAGAATTGAAGTCATTAAATAATGACATAAATTTGAGTTACAGACTTTATATCCTTCAGAAAATTCATGCTAACAGAAAACCTGTTATTCTAGCAAACTTATAAGAGCAATATTTAAAATCTGTCCCTATTTGGGGGCATTTGGCCCCACCCCCTTTATTTTAGGATTTGTACGCATTATCAAGGAGATTGGCAACTTCCAACCAGTCAGTCGCACACAGTTTGGCTTCAGCAAGGGTAGGTCACATCTGTTAAATTTGGTTGACTTCTTTGAGACAGTCATTAAAGACATGGACAAGGGGACGATGGTTCACACCACCTACCTTGACCAGGCCAAAGCCTTCAATACTAGTCTCCACCCGGGTATAATAGATAAACTCTCTCAACTAGGCATCAATCCATTTGTTACCAGATGGGTAGCAAACTGGATCACTGATAGAACCCACCTAGCCAACCTACCTAGTCAAAATAGGGGAAGCCACTCAAGCAGTACACCGTAATGAGCACCTTACCCCAGGGATTGGTCTTGGGGCCTCTATTGTTTGGGATATACTTTTTGAGGTGCAGGCCAAAACCAGTGGCTATGGATGACCAGGTTTGCAGATGACTGTAAGCTGGGCACTGTCATCAGTTACCCTAGTGATGTGGACATCCTCCAAGTCTCACCCAAACAAATAGCTGGTGCCAGAAACATGGCCTCAAACTGAATGCCATAAAATGCATCATCATCCTCTTTGGGGAGAGTGATGGCACCACAAATTATCACATTAATAACAAGATCTTGGACTTGGGCACCCAGGTTGATAGCAACCTGACTTTTGACCACCATATTACCTCCATTTCATGGAAAGCTTTCTACATGGCCCAACTCATTAGGAGGGGTATCTCATCCAAGGACAAATGTGCCATTCCCAAGCCTGGATAAATGGGGACAGTTGCTTCAGGAAAGGCATCCGGCATAAAACTTCGCCAAATCTTTTCATGCAGTCACCAGTTAATATTTCGATACCGGATCAGTAGAGGCCCAGGTTAACAATGACCGCCACCAGTACTGTTAGCCAACAAGGTCCTGGCGGAAATTGGGCTACTGTTGGCCGAAGGAGAAGAGGTGGAAGGCATGGCTGAAGGCAGGAAGAGAGGAGAAAGGCTAGGACTGTGGTAGTGAGGGTCGGAACTTTGAATGTTGGCAGTATGACTGGTATAGGGAGAGAGCTAGCTGATATGATGAACAGAAGGAATGAGTGTATATTGTGTGTGCAGGAGACCAGATGGAAGGGGAGTAAGGCTAGGTGTATCAGAGGTGGGTTCAAATTGTTTTATCATGGTGTGGATGGGAGGAGAAATGGCGCAGGAGTTATTCTGAAGGAACAGTATGCGATGAGTGTTTTGGAGGTGAAAAGGGTGTTGGAAAGAGTGATGTTTATGAAGCTGGAAATTGATGGTGTAATGATTAATGTTGTTAGTGCATATGCTCCACAAGTTGGGTGTGCAATGGATGAGAAAGAAAAATTTTGGAGTGAATTGGATGAAGTGGTGATGACTGTACCCAAGGGTGAGAGAGTGGTGATTGGAGCAGATTTAAATGGGCATGTTGGTGAAGGGAACAGTGGGGATGAGGAAGTGATGGGTAGGTATGGTGTTAAACAAAGGAATGCAGAAGGTCAGATGGTAGTGGATTTTGTGAAAAGGATGGATATGGCTGTGGTGAATACATATTTTAACAAGAGGGAGGAGCATAGGGTGACATACAAGAGTGGAGGAGGTGATCAAGAAGAGGAGGAGGAGTGTGTGGGCAGCACCAAGGATCAAATGGTGGAAATTGAAAAAGGGTAATTGTGAGGTGCAGTTCAGGGATGAGTTAAGACAGGCACTGGGTGGCAGTGAAGAGTTACCAAATAGCTGGGTAACTACAGCAGAGCTAGTAAGGGAGATGGCTAGAAAGGTGCTTGGTGTCACATCAGGACAGAGGAAGGAAGACAAGGAGACATGCTGGTGGAATGAGGAAGTACAGGAGAGTATACAGAGAAAGAGGTTGGCAAAGAAGAAGTAGGATTGTCAGAGAGATGAAGAAAGTAGACAGGAGTATAAGGAGATGAGGTGCATGGCAAAGAGAGAGGTGGCGAAGGCTAAGGCATATGAAGAGTTGTATGAAAGGTTGGACACTAAGGAGGGAGAAAAGTACCTGTACCTTTGGCTAGATAGAGGGACCGAGCTAGGAAAGATGTGCAGCAGGTAAAGGTGATAAAGGATAATGAGGGAAACATACTCACAAGCGAGGAGAGTGTGTTGAGGAGATGGAAAGAGTACTTTGAGGGGTTGATGAATGAAGAGAATGAGAGGGAGAGAAAGTTGGATGATGTAGGAATAGTGAATTATGAAGTACAATGGATTAGCAAGGAGGAAGTATGGATAGCTATGAAGAGAATGAAGAATGGAAAGGCTGTTGACCCAGATGACATACCTGTGGAAGCATGGAAGTGTTTAGTTGAAATGGCAGTGAAATTTTTAACCAGATTGTTTAATGAAATCTTGGAAAGTGAGAAGATGCCTGAGGAATGGAGAAAAAGTGTTTTGGTACCGATTTTTAAGAATAAGGGTGATGTGCAGAGCTGTAGTAACTACAGAGGGATTAAATTGATCAGTCACAGCATGAAGTTATGGGAAAGAGTAGTGGAAGCTAGGTTAAGAAGGGATGTGATAATTAGTGATCAGCAGTATGCTTTCATGCCAGGAAAGAGCACTACAGATGCGATGTTTGCTCTGAGAGTGTTGATGGAGAAGTACAGAGAATGTCAGAAGGAGTTGCATTGTGTTTTTGTAGACTTGGAGAAAGCATATGACAGGGTGCCTAGAGAGGAGTTGTGGTATTGTATGAGGAAGTCAGGAGTGTCAGAGAAGTATGTAAGAGTGGTACAGGATATGTATGAGGGTAGTGTGACAGTGGTGAGGTCTGCAGTGGGAGTGACGGATGCGTTTAAGGTGGAGCTGGGGTTACATCAAGGATCAGCTCTGAGCCCTTTCTTATTTGCAATGGTGAAGGACAGGTTGACAGACAAGATCAGACAGGAGTCCCCATGGACTATGATGTTTGCAGATGACATTGTGATCTGTAGTGAGAGTAGGGAACAGGTGGAGGAGACCCTGGAGAGATGGAGATATGCTCTAGAGAGAAGAGGAATGAAGGTCAGCAGGACTAAGACAGAATATATGTGTGTGAATGAGAGGGAGAATAGAAGAATGGTGAGGATGCAAGGAGTAGAGGTGGTGAAGGTGGATGAGTTTAAATACTTGGGGTCAATAGTTCAGAGTAACGGTGAGTGTGGAAGAGAGGTGAAGAAGAGAGTGCAGGCAGGATGGAGTGGGTGGAGAAGAGTGTCAGGAGTGATTTGTAAAGATGAGTACCTGTAAGAGTGAAAGGTAAGGTCTACAAGAGGGTAGTGAGACCAGCTATGTTATATGGGTTGGAGAC
The DNA here is from genome assembly GCF_019279795.1 of Protopterus annectens. NCBI lineage: Eukaryota > Metazoa > Chordata > Ceratodontiformes > Protopteridae > Protopterus > Protopterus annectens. Next base: position 410,115,781 of record NC_056725.1, read on the forward strand.
AGTGGCAATGACAAAAAGGCAGGAGTTTGAGCTGGATGTGGCAGAGTTAAAGATGTTAAGATTTACACTGGATGTGACAAGGGTGGACAGGATTAGGAATAAGTATATTAGAGGGTCAGCCCAGGTTGGAAGGTTTGGAAACAAAGCCAGAGAGGCAAGATTATGTTGGTTTGGACATGTGCTGAGAAGGGATGCAGAATATATTGGGAAAAAGATGCTAAGGATGAAGCTACCAGGTAACAGGAAAAGAGGAAGGCCTAAGATAAGGTTTATGGATGTAGTGAGAGAGGACATGCATGTGGTTGGTGTGACAGAGCAAGATGCAGAGGACAGGAAGAAATGGAAACAGGTGATCTGCTGTGGCAACCCCTAACAGGAACAGCCGAAAGAAGATGATGATGATGATGATTGAGTACAATTCCCCTTTCAGCATGTACCTCACAAAGCACATGCAGTAGCTGGAGAGACCACAGAGGATACTCACCAGGAGAATCCAGGGCCTCAAACTTCTAGTCTACACAGGTAGGGTAAAATTCCTGTTACTCAACTCAGTCTCATACAGACTTCTCAGATGATCTCTGTCTGGCATGCAGCGCAATCTCAGACCCCACCTTGATGGGATTGCTGCATATCTGCAAGTCTAGGTCAACTTGAGTAGCCTGCATAATTGACCTCAACCTGGTCTCTGATATCAATAGGACTTGTTGGTGGGACAGATTTGTGTCATGGATAGTCCACACTGCTGTGGAATAAACTCTCTCTCCACATCAAGCAGAGTACCTCATTATCCCTTTTTAGGAGCAACCTGGATAACTGGATGGGGAACAGAAAATACATCCCTGGGATTCTACCTGTGTCCCTGCTGAATTGGGGCATCGAGTGCTGACTTGTTGGAACATGGACTAAATTCTTGGCTAGGCTTGTAAGGGCCTCAGGGCCAATAGTCTAGTACCTTCCTATGATCCTGTAAGAAGTTGAGAGAAATGTATTGGCAGAGGCTGTTTAAATGAGTTTTCTCTGGAAATCCTAGAAGCTTTTCTTTTCCACCAAAATAAAAATACCAGTCTATAGTGGTAATCATTTGATATTCAAAGACTCATTAGTGGGATTCCTGACGTGAGACTGAATTAGCAAAAATGCAGACTTATGACTAAGTGAGATGCAATTTGAATATTCCCCTGTCTTTGAGATATAGGTTCATTTGTTAATAGGAGGTTACTAAGCTAATGGCCCTAGGGCCCTTACAAGCCTAGCCAAGTTCAACCCTTGTTCCCTTAAGGGTCTAGAGATATGGTCTATGTAAAAAGCAGATCTAAATCAGCACTGAGTCCTCATATCCAAGATGGACACAGATGAATCCCCTAGGTTGAATTTGCGGTTTTCCATCCAATCATCCAAGTTACACTTAAATGGGTTAACGAGGAGCTCTGTTTAACCTGCATTGGAAGTTAGTTCATTCCAGAGGAGAGGTAATCTCTGGGAGACACATCTGTCTCTCCAGCAAGTCATGTTGATGTCACATGCTAGATTAAGGTCCCTAGAGTGAGTGAATTGTGTACCATTTGATTTATGAATGTGCAGCATTTCCTTTAAGGCAGGATGAGAGGTTGTTCTGTATACAAGGCACAGGTCACCTCTGAGTAGTCTGTATGATACAGAGTATGGTGACAGTGATTTTAGTCTGTCCACATAAGACATGTGCTGAAGACCCCGAATTTTCTTTGTGAGGAACCTTTGAGGTCTCTACAGTTGCTGCAGGTGCCTGTTTATGGGAGCGCTGTACTCTATTATTGGCCTGATGAGGGAAAAGTACAAGGGAGTCATAACCCCTTTTGTTCTGGAAGCTATGCCCTTGTTTATTAGGTGAGCAATAGAGAAGGCCTTCCTTTCCTCCATGGAGGCATGGTGATCAAAAGTAAGGTTGCTGTCAACCTGTGTGCCCAAATTTCTCACCACTGAATTAGAGTTTAGGTAATTGTTATTAATATGGTAATCTACAGGGACATCACCTTTGCCAAAGGGGATGATAATGCATTTTCTGCATTAAATTTAAGCCCATGACTTTTCCATCAATCATTTGTTTTCATAAGTCCTTCTTGTAGAATATTGACATAATTTGGGGACTAAATGACTGCTCCCAGTTTGCAGTCATCAGTAAACACTGTCATCCATAGACCTTTTGTTTTTTCCTGTACTTGTGAGAAGTAGATTCCAAACAATAGGGGCCCCAGCACTGATCCCTGTGGGATACCACTGGTAACAGGTCTGCTGCTGGAGATGGAGTTCCCTATTTGACTGTATGTTTCTGTCTGTGAGTCAGTTTGCAGCCCACCTGACAGTATATGGGTTGAATCCCAGTTTGGTGAGTTTTTCAATGACGCCTGAGAGGGGGTTGTGTCAAAGGCCTTTGTGAAGAATATGTAGGCTGTATGCACAGATTTGCCTTCATCCACAGCTTTGGTGACAGTCTCAAAGAAGTCCAACTTGTTCAACAGGGAGGATGTCCTTTTAACAAAATCACATCAAGTGTTTGAAGGTCTGCTATATACTTGTTGATAAGGTCCATGATGATTCTCTCCATGGCCTTGCAGATAAGGTTGGTTAGGCTAATTGGTCTATAGTTCCCAGGCCCGGTGGATGCATCCCCTTTGTACAAGGGGATGAAGGTAGCTGTTTTCCATTCAGTCTGGAGAAAACCATTGCTTATGCTGTGATTGAAATGAGTACCCAATCATGTTGCTAACTCCTATTTTAAACATATGAGAACACAGCCAGGGATGTTATCAGCTCCCATAGAGGCTTTGTTTTTGGCATTGGAGAGAGCAGTTAAGACCTGCTCTTTAGAGATACTAGGTGGAGAATAGGTGGTAGGAATGTCTTGGGGTATATGTGGCATGGACAGTGGAAGAAGTTTTCACTGTACTTGTCTGCAAGCAGGTTGACTATTTCCATTGATTCAGTATATGTGGTACCATTCATTATCAGTTCAGTGCAAATCTGGACTTTTGCTTTAAGGTTTCATATATAGCTAAAGAATGCCTTATAGTTATCCTTAGATAGAGATGCTAATCTAGATTCATAGTTAGCTTTAGAGGACTTTACAAGATGTCTTATTTGCTTATTCAAGCTGAGAAGGGTGTGCTTCCACTTCTGAGATTGTTTCTTCTTGCTCTTAGACAGCAGTTTCTTCCTCTTATTATATAACCTGTTTATGGTTGATGGCCACCAGGCAGACTTGTTTTTCTCTTGAGGATCTTGCTTTGGTCCTATCAGGAATGGCTGAGTCAATACAATTGTAGAGATGGTTATACAACGCATTAGTGTATATCCCAGTATAGGTGTCCTTGCTGTCAGTGGGGACAGGAGCTTTGAAGGTATTAATGCTGTCTTGTAAGAGGCTGTAGTTGGCTTTGGAGAAGTTTTTAGCCTAATTTCTCCTGAGGAGGGTCTGATGCTATCATTACTTGACTTCACCATGGAGAGCCACACACTTGTGGTGATGCACTGTTCTACCATGTTGGTGAGTACCAAGTCTAGAATGTTTGGACCCCTTGTGCATGTGCCACGTATCTGCACCAAGGCATTTGATTTAACAAAGTCCAAGAACCTTTGGGCGAGTGTGTTTGTACATGCATAATTTACCCAGTCCATGGATGGGTAGTTAAAGTTGCCCATAACTAGGGTGTTTTGTTCTATTTTGAGGGACTCAAGTAGATCCAAGTAGGCAGTGTGGGTATCATGGTTCATGGAGGGGTATCTATAGCTAGCAATAACTTGGATAGGGGTCTTTCCTATAGTTATTTGCACATGGAGTAACTCTAGGGAATCATTCTGTTTAACCAATCTGTAGGTGTATTTATCATTGACGAATATTGATACTCCTCCTCCTCCTTTAGTTTTCACACATTTATTTTGTGGTCTGAACGTGTGGAAGGCATTATATCCCAGTATGACCAGGGAGCTCTCCATGGCCTTGAACCAGGTCTCTGTCACTGCACAGATGTCCGCATTTTCTAAGGTAAGGAGTTCTTCCAGTGAGTGCAGTTTCAGATTTAGACTCTTGGCGTTTAGCAGCATAACCTTAAGGTTCTTTTTTGAGGATATTTTTACATTGAAAATTTTGATTTTGTGACATTGTCTAAAAAAGGCACTATGGGGGAGGCAAGAGCCTTAGCTAGTAGCAGGAAGCCCAGAGGTGACAGGTGGAGACCATCTCTGACAAAGCATCATGGTCTATCAGCAATATCATCCCAGGCTGATAGGTACTGAATCCCCTTAGAATGACATCAGAAACTAAGCAAATTGCTGAAGCCAATCATTTTTTTGTCTGTATTGAGGCATCATCCTAGATGAAGGTTGAATGTTGCTTAAGGCTAGGGACATACCCACTGGGACACATAATCAGAGTGCTCAGTCATGTCTGTCTTCATATAGTCCAGTGAGGTACATCTCAAGTCGTTCACACCAACATGGACTATGACAGAGTCATAAGAGTGCCTGTTATTGAGAGACTTGAGTGCATGTGTGATGTGATGGATCCTGGCACCTGACAGACAGCTGACCGTGACCTTTTCCTTATCCATCCTGGTGAGTGGGACATCTGTGTGTCTCACAATGGAGTCACTTATGACTAAAACATTTGATTTTGTGTTTTGCCTTAGGGCATGCTTGGCAAGACACTGGTGCATGCGTTTGTATGTGTACTGTGATTTGCTGGAAATGTATTAAGTGAAGTGTGTTTATGTTTGGGAGGTCTCTGATCATTAGGTAGGCTTCTAGTGAGAACCTCTGCATTTGTAGGTTTAGGTGTTGCACACGTGGATGGTAGAGGAGGTGAAGTGTATCAGCTGACAACCTGCTTAGTATCTGATATACTTATTTGTGAGTGAAAGACCCTAGATTCTAGATTCTTAATATAGATGCATCTCTCATGTATTGAATTTGTGTGAATTAGGAGAAGTGGGATTTCGATGTACATGAGGCAACTGGTACATTTCCCCAGGATGCCCATGTTGATTAAGGTGGCTGGAGAAATGGTGGGAAATTGTCCAATCATGATGCTAGGTGAAGTACTGCAGTCAGTAACAGGGAGGGGACTAGAAGGACCAGGTATGGCTAAGGGACAAGAAAAGGTTCTAAACTGTGAGGGGGCTTAATGGGTAAGACTTGTTGAAGATCCTCAGAGGCTCAGCTGAGTGTCTAATTGGGTAGTAAAGCACAACAGCGAGAAACCTCTGATGGAGCTCAAGCAGCTGACTAAGGAGAATTATCTAAGAGTTTGCATCTATAACTGCCAGTGGTCTCCTCTACTGTTCAGTAATGCACAGTTATGTGGGTGGTACACACCACGCAAACCTGAGCTAACATGGGCAACAAGTGGCAAAAAATTTTAACTGATTTGAAACACTCTAACCAAAAGTAGCACACTAGACTGGGCCCTGGGCCAACATCAGTACTCAGATAGGTCTTTAGTTACACTCTACTCTCACTAGCGTGTAGGAGGAGGCCCTCTTTTGTGGAGGAAAGCTGGATTTATACTCAGAAACTGTAAAAACAAACTGGGTCCAGCAAATCTGAACAAAGTTTATGCTAGGCTAAAAGTGCAGGAAACAGGAAAAAATACAGTAAATACAGTTCAAAAATAAAAGCACACAGTAAAATACAATGCAAGAAGTGCAGATAAAGTAAAAATGATACTTATTTTTCAGTAGCAAGCATATGGTGATCTTGAAGTTGGTATATATAAGTTTGGGGGTTGTATGGAGCTTGTCTCCACACTGGGGGTGCAGGGTGTTTTGCCATTCCTGCAAAACTGGACCTTAAAGGAAAGCAATGTTATTCAACATTCACTGTTCTCATACATTTTTATAGTTTTTTTTTTTGTAATTCTGGGACTCACAATTAGTATTTGAAATTAGAATAGGGAAGCATCTGTAGATCCTCCCTCAGCTCAAATCTCAGGTAATTAACTTTTTCTAATTCCTATGATACAGTAGAAGATAGCATTTTCTTTTCTCTCCTAAAAAGAACTTTTAATATGCAAGGGGAATGGACTTAAACCCTCTATAATAAAATACTGTAGTCAAAAAAGAAAACAATACAAGGAATACAAATAAAGGATTGTGCTTTTCCACAGAGCAGTGTGGTCTATGATAGAGGCTGCAGAAAGATAGATACTGTTGCATGTGAAGCAGAGTTATCCTGTTGTAATGAAAAAAATCTACAGAGTACAGGAAAAGTATTCCAAGCCATACTAAAACTGGACAAAGAACACTGAAGTCAGAATGTTACACATCCAACTATGCTGCTTCCTAATGAAGAAATATCTATCATCATGTGTCAAGAGGACAACATTCCAAACAGGGAAAAACTTAAAAAAACAGTACTGAATAGCATGAAGGACACTGACAGTCAGACATCAAAGCATCAAATATTACTGCTTCTGCCTGATGAAATATTTATTGCATTTGAGGTTAATAAACGCGCATGCTGTTAAATAAAGTGGCAAAGTTTCATAAGATTCTCGGGAAGTGTTTAGGCTATAAAATATCAAACAAATATTTTTTTTCCAGTGAAGGACTGCAGACCACTGTTTGCATGTTTAATGATACAGAAAGATAGTGGTAACCTTCATTACTGTAGACATGTGATGGTCAAAGGTTAGATTACTGTCTACGTGTGTCCCCAAGCCCTTGACTATTGGGTCGATGCTTATGGGTGTGTTGCCAGTATGATTATACCACAGGTGGATAATTTCACAAAGGACACTATTATGCATTTCTTGACATTTAGTTTTGGTCCATGGATCTGAAACAAGTACTTTGTCTGTGTCAGTCTTTACTGGAGAATATTAGTGTTAGTGAGGGATTCTGACTGCTCCTAATTTGCAGTTGTCTGCAAATTTGGTCAGCCAGCGGCTCTTGACATTGTTCCTGACATTAGATAAGTAAATGCTAAAAAAGAGCAGTCACAGGACTGATCACTGAGGGACTGCACTTGTCACTGACCTCTTGGTACAGGTGGACTCCCTAATTCTAACGTCCTGGGTCCAATCTGTGAGCCAGATGACTATCTACTGGGTGAAATAAGGGTTTATATCTCACCTTTTGAATTTATCAATGATGCCTGACTGGGGGTATTGTGTCAAATGCCTTGGCCAGGTTAAAGTAAGCAGTGTAAACCATTTTGCACTCATTCATTGCTTTGGTGACATTCTCAAAGAAGAACACCAGCTTGAATAGGCATGACAATCTCTTGACAAAACCAAACTGGGTTGGGTCCAGTGCTTGGCAGTTTTCTATGTCATCATTGATCATTTCCATGATATTTCTTTCCATGGCTTTGCATATGAAACTAGGGAGACTTATGCATCTGTAGTTTCCAGGGTGTGTAGGTGACTCACTTTTGTGCAAAGGGATGACTGTTGCTATTCTGCATTCGTGAGGCATGAAACCTATTTGGAGGCAATGGTTAAATAGTGATTTCAGATGGCTTGATAGGTCAGATTTCATGCTGTTTAAAAAGTATCTTGGGATATTGTCTGGGCCTGTTGATGCAGCTCACTTGGCTTTAGAGAGAGTACTCTGGATCTGCTCCCTGTTGATAGTAGGGAGAGTTATAGTTATTTCCTGAGGGAAGGTTGGGGGGAGGGCTAAAGTTAGAGCTGAATTAGTCTGCCAGTAGGCTTGGTATAACTTTTGGCTCAGTATAGGTAGCTCCATTAACAATGAGTCTGTGCACAACTATGTATTCTCTTTCAGGTTGTGGACATAGCTAAAGAATGCTTTTTGGTTGTCCTTGACCTGGGATCCCAAAATTATCTTACATTTTGCATTGATAGACTTTATTTGTCCTCATGCGTTGTTTGCTTAGTTTGACAAGAGTGCTTTTATCCAGCTGGATGCTGCACCTCCTAATTTTTGCCATGATTTTCTTCCTTTTGTTATACAGCCTATTGATGTTGTGATTCCACCAGGGTGGCTTGTTTTTTGAGTTAGTTCTGTACTTTTTCCTGGTGGGTACAGTTGGCTCTATGCAGCTATTAACATGCTTGTATAGGGTCTCTGTAAAGAGTTCCGTGTAGGTAGCATTGTTCTTAGGGTTTATGGGGGCTTGGAAGTTTGCCAGGGTATCACTTAATAGTAGGAAGTTAGCCTTGGAGTAGTTCCTGAACATTCCATGGTTACCTGGGGTTCCAGATTTTATTTCAACTTCAAAGAAAATAATTTTTAGTGGTTTGACCTTACCAGACAGGACAGTACACTAGGGGGTGTTGAATGTTCTCGCATATTAGTGAGGACCACATCCAGTATGTTTGCACCCCATGGTCGGCGTACTGACAGTCTACTTCAGGGAATTTATATTTAAAAAATCCAGAAATCTCTGTACCTGCATGTTTGGTGTCATATATGATTCCCTGTTAATAGAGGGGTAATTAACGTCACCCATGAATAATGTATTGGATTGGATGGTGAGTGTTTCTAGTAAGCTTAAATATGTGTTATGGGTTTTCTGGATCACAGAGGGGGACCTATAGCTTGCAAGGAAGTGGTATGAGATTTTCCATATGGTGATATGAGCATGGATAAGCCAAAGTGAACTATACTGTTTGATGAGCCTTGAAATATATTTATTTTTTTATGTAAATCAAGACACCTCCACCTTTAATCCCTGCCACTGTGGTAGCTGCTCTAAATGTGTGGAAGGCATTATAGCCTTTCACTGCAGATATGCTCTCCATGACTTTAAACCATGTCTCAGTGATTGTACAGATGTCAGCATTCTCTAGGGTGAGGACAGCTTGTAGGGATTGGAGTTTATTTTTAGCCTGCTAGCATTAAAAAGTAACACCTTCAGATTTTCTAGGTTTCAATTTGCTATGTCAGAAGTGTTTTCAGTTTGGCATTACCTAAAAAAGGCAATGGGGGAGGACAAGGTTTTAGTTAATATTCAAAAGCCTAGAGGGGAGAGGTGCAAAACATCCCTGGCAAAGCAATGTGGTCTCTTGACTATCTCCTTCTATGCTGACAAATATTGCACCTCCTTAGAATGAAACCAGAAACTAAGCCAATTAGTCAGTCATCTACTGTTCCTATTGTGGCATTATCTTTGGAGCAGGTAAACTACTGCTCATTGCTAGGCTTACACTCGCCTAGGACACGCATTCTGAGAGTTTCATGATGTCTCTCTTTATATAGTCTAGAGAGGTATGTCTCAGGTCATACTGGTACTTTTACTCCAATGACCTTGTGTGTGCATAATGTAGTGGATCCTGGCCCCTGATAAGTAACTGATAATGACTTTCTCTTTACTAATCCTGGTGAGAGGGACATCAGTGTGTCTCATAATGCAGTTTCCAATGACTAGAGTGTTGGATTGTGTGGTAGCTTGCCTTATGGGCTTAGATGTAGATGCTCCCAGAGATGTGGCTATATGTGATGATGTAGGTGTTGTTTTGAAACAGGGAATTCAGGACTGCTTAGGACATTTCCACTAGGAGGTCTTTGGTGGTTTAGGAAGGCTACATTTAAGTGCCTCAGCATATGTGAGTCTATGTGTTTACATTGTACTATATGTGATTGGTGCAGCATGTGTACTACTGACAGCATGCTTGACATTAGGAGTGCTTTTATGTGACAGATTTGCCTCCCATGGCATTGTATAAATATATCTGTCACATTCCTTATCAGTTTGTTTCAGAATTCGTTGTCAGTAAATATAAACAATTTCTACATTCCTTCAGAATACTCATATCCACCAAGATGATAACAGAAATAGTGGGAAAGTTCAAATCCGTGGCACAGCAGCTAATCAAGCAGTACATATTGAAAAGAAGAAATATCTTTGTCAATGATGAATAGTGGGGATTTACCTAATTGGCTACTACCTGGCTACTACTAGTGCTAGCCTTGCCACAGCTTCACGCTGCTGGGATATATTACCCCTTTTTTCTTCTCTCACCAAGCAGGCCACAGGCTCTTTGATGATCAGATGATACAGGGGTCTGTATGCTTGTTGTAGCCTTTTCTTGGTAAATGCTTGAATAGCAAACCAGACCAATCAGTAAGTTCCCACACAGACACTCACTGCCCAGTAAAGGATAGCCAGGAATCAATGCCCTCTGTTCCTTTTCTCACCTGGAGTAAAATATAAGGACAAATTCTAAGCTAGTACCTATGAAGCAGTTATCAGGCTTTGTAGTGATCAGCAGTCTCCAGGAAATAATGTATGTATGCTCTTTATCTCAGCAGGAGAAAACCAGAAGCATTAATCCCAAGATGACTACTGAGAAGCAGAATGTGGGCTCTCTGATAATTGGTGGTCTTGGACAGATGTTGGAGATTTTAAAGGGAAGGCCATCAAAAGAAACTGTGCAAAAGTAAGCCAATTAGAAAAGTAAAACACACTTTGACCCCTTGCTCTACCTCACTAATACCTGCTAATCCTAACCCTAACCATGACCCTGCCACTGACCCTAACCCCATCCCTGTACCTTACTTGCAAAAATCTTTTACATACCACTACCACTACTCTAGCTAGCACAGATGCACAGACACATAATCCTGGACACACACACACACACACACACACACACACACACACACACACACACACACACACACACACACACTCACACACACACACACACACACACACACACACACACACACACACGCATGCACACACACACTCGCATATTTACTGTGCAACAACTATGCCCTCAATTAACCATGCACATACCCTCATAGAAACACTTATGCCTCCTAATGCTAAAACTTTCATTATATCTGCAAGTTTTGGCATTAGTTTCCAAAACTTGCAATTACCTTGCTTGCATGCAGTCAATGTTCTGTTCATGTGAAATGTCAAACTTTTGATAAATGGAGCAATTGATCACATTTCAGAGTCATTCACTCTGTCAAGGAACAGCTGATTTGACAGAATGAATGACATCTGTGTGTGTGTCTGTGTGTGTGTGTGTGTCTGTGTGTGTGTGTGTGTGTGTGTGTGTGTGTGTGTGTGTGTGTGTGTGTGTGTGTGTGTGTGTGTGTATGCATGCATATGTATATGTTTCAGCAGGAGAGTTGAGGCACCAGAACTCCAAACCATAATGACCAAAGCACAGATGGATGAAAACAAAATTGCAAGTTGTAGGGTGGCAAGCCTACAACGTCTGAAAAATACAAATGTCAATGTTGGTAACACCAACAACAAAAAGTTGACAAGGCAACACTGACATGTTATTATGCATGCACCAAAAATATCCTTGGAGAATGCAAAACAAAAAAATTAAAAAAACATTGTTTTTACAGTGCCATGTATGTCTTGTTAATTTATATAATCCTTGGGGAAGGGGCATATTCATGAAGGGTCTTGTTTAACCAACATATGTCAATTTTTGTAAGAAAGTCCTTCTATACTGTACAGCTTAAAAATAAAAAAAAAGGGATTGTGCCAAGATCTAAGGATGTCATCGTTCCCCTTTACTCAGCCCTCATCAGGGCAATCATTGAATAATGCCTCATTTGGCATGCATCTATTCTGATGCATGCAACAACTTGAATGTCCACATAGATACCTTACTAAAATTATACAAGGCTTGAACAATATGTCCTACATGGACCAACGCAAAGCATTCTCACTAGACTCGGTATCCTACAGACCGCTAAGAGGTGACTTGTGTCTGGTATACAAAGCATCCTCTGACCTATTACTGATGGAATTACTGCACATTAGCAAGCCAGATGGCATCAAAAATACTCAGTCTTGGGATCTAAACCTCTTCTACAACATCAATAGACTGATTTGGAGGATACCACTGCTATGGGACAGACTCATCATTCACATAAAACAAAGTTCATCCCTCTCCATTTTCAAAAGTAATTTAGATCTATGGATGGGAAACAGAACATTTACCCCTGGACTGCCCCCTGTACTACTAATGGACAGGCGCAGCTCCTAAATGGTCTATCCCATTCATGGGTTGCCTCAAATCTGCAGTATAATCCCAGTTATTCTCATTCGGGGCAATATATATTTATCAATCATGGGATGGATAAGACCAATGTATAACCAAATGAGAGGTTAATTCGAGCACAAAAAAGGGAAACTGACTAAGCTTAAAATGACCAGCAAGGGCAGCTAGCCTAGTACTTACCTATGGACCTATAAATCCATGTTCCCTATCCCCAAAGACTGCTGATATTGTATACCAGAAGACCATCTGTTTTGTTAACCACAGAGTCTCAGCAAAACAGTTTTGGAACTTTGAATCTTTTTATCCACTTCCATACATCTGTATCTTTATCTGTCTCTTTCTGTGTATATGTATGTATAGCTGCATCTAATTATATATATATAGACATATAAATATATATACATATAAATATATATATATATATATATATATATATAGAGAGAGAGAGAGAGAGATGTTTATATTACCCAGAAACACTCCCAGGCACACTTTGAAAAACATTCATATACAGATACTTCTAAATCTTTCCGCTTACCTAGCTATTATTCTAACTCTAACCAGCAAAACATGAATAACCTGCTCACAAACTTGTGGCCCAGTCAGGTATGACCCCAGCCCTGAGTAGTATTCTGCCATCACCCACAATGATACCGCAGTACAAGGACAAAATGATTGACTTCAACAATTGGCTAAGCTTCTGGTGTCATTCTAAGGGGATCCAGTATCTGTCTGCTTGGGATGACATGGTCGACAGACCACGATGCTTTGCCACAGATGGCCTGCACCTGTCGCCCCTGGGATTCTGGATACTGGCTAAGGCTCTTGCTGCCCCTATAATGCCTTTTTTAGGCAGGGTTCAAGTAACAAATTCACCACCATAACAGGAACAGGCAAGCAAAAACTGAGGGTAATGCTACTCAATGATAGAAGTCTAAATTTCAAAATGCACTCACTCGAGGCACTCCTTAAAATGGAGAACATTGATATCTGTGCAGTGACTGAGACCTGTTTCAAGGCTCCAGAGAGCACCCCTGCACTACCAGGCCATAACTCATACCACACTTTTCGGACATGTAACCTGGACCGAAACACCAAAGGTGGGGGTGTGTCCATATTCATTAAGGATATCCACACCTCCAGGCTAGTTGCTCAGCATAATGCATCCGAGGTTATCCAAGTGCAACTAACTCTTGGCAAAACTGCAATCCAAACTGTAGCTTGCTACAGATCCCCCACCATGCCCCAGGATTCCCACTCCTCTTTTCTTGATGTACTGGAAAATATTAGGGTTCAACCAAACACCCTAATAATGAGCGACTTCAACTACCCCACCATTAACTGGGAAAACTACTCATGTACCAACTCCTTAGTGCAACGCTTTCCGGAATTCATAAACTCCAATGCCCTAGATCAACTTATCCACACCTCCACCAGGGGCAACAATATCCTAGACCTAGTCATTACCAACATGAGTGACCGGTGTTCCACACCTGAAGTCAACTCCTCGTTGGTCCGATCCGACCATAAGCTAATCACCCTTGATATCCACATCCCACCCCAACCCCCCATTAAGGAAACCACAGTAAAAAAGTTCTCCAAAGCCAACTTCATGCATCTTAAGACAAACGTAGTGAACTTCATGACACCCATGCAGATGGACAATACAGTTACAACTGCTGAATCCTACACAAATGCACTCTATAAGCACTTGCATGAGTGCATGGATCGTGCTATCCCAAACAGAACCAAGACTCTATCCTCCAAAAAAAAGGAAGCCAATCTGGTGGTCCCCTGCCATAAACAAACTGTACAACAGAAGGAAGAAACTGTTGCAAAAGAGAGTAAAATCCCATGAGTGGAGGAGCTCCCTGGTCAGCCTCAGTAAGAAGCTGAGATCCCTTATAAGATCCTCCATAGCTAGCTATGAAAATAAAATTGCCACTAATTCCAAGGACAACCACAAAGCATTCTATAGCTATGTCAAGAATCTCAATGGCAACACCCAGATCTGCTCTGAGTTACAACTGATATTGCCAACATCCTGGCAGATAGGTTCAGTGTTAAATTTACCCCCTACCCCCTAAAGGGCCCATATCTATACAGGAAGAATGCAGAGTCCCTGTAATCAGAACTACGCAGGTGAAAGCTGCACTCTCTAAAGCCAAAAACACAGCATCCATGGGACCGGACAACATCCCAGGCTGCGTTTTACACGAACTTCAGAATGAACTGGCTCCCCACTTAAGCACCATGTTCAATAATAGCCTCGCATCAGGCTTTGTGCCCACTGAATGGCGCACAGCAACAGTTATCCCACTCCACAAAGGGGGAGCCACCACTGATCCCGGGAACTATAGACCTATTAGCCTGATGAGCTTGGTCTGCAAAGCCATGGAACGTATCATCATGGAACTCATAAACAAAGACATTGGTAACCTCCAAACTCTGGATCCCACCTAGTTCGGGTTTGTGAAAGGCAGATCATGCCTCCTGAACCTGATTGACTTCTTTGAGGCAGTCACCAAAGCCGTAGATGAGGGTAAGGTGGTTCACACAGCCTATCTTGACCTCGCCAAGGCTTTCGACACCATCCCCCACTCTGGAATTATAGCTAAACTCAATAAACTAGGCATAAATCCCTACATCACAAGATGGGTTGCCAACTGGCTCACTGACACAACCCACACTGTAAAATTTGCAGACTCCAAATCTGACCTCAAACCAGTGACAAGTGGAGTACCACAGGGATCCATCCTGGGACCGCTCCTGTTGGGTATCTACTTCTCTGAAGTACAGGCTAACACAGAAGGCCTCTGGCTAACAAAGTTCACAGATGACTGCAAACTAGGAGCCATAGTCAAGTCCCCAAATGGTGTGAACATCCTGCAGAAGGGCCTCTCTGAGACAGATGCCTGGTGTCAGAGCCATGGCCTCAAGCTCAATGCCAAAAAGTGCAGTGTCATCCCCTTTGGTAAAAACTCTGTACCCATGAACTACCACATAGGCAGCAATCTACTTAACACTGAATGCGTGATAAGAGACCTTGGGACCCAAGTGGACAGTAGTCTCTCCTTTGATAGTCACATCGCCACAGTAGTAAGGAAGTCCTTCTATGTGGCACACCTCATCATAAAAGGGTTCTCATCCAGGAAAAAAGAGGTCATTGTTCCCTTCTACTCGACACTCATTAGACCCACTATAGAGTACAATGCCCCTTTTGGAATGTACCTCACAAGACATCTGAAGCACCTAGAAAGGCCACAGAAGTTCCTCACAAAGAGGATTACTGGACTCAAACAAATGTCCTACACTGACCGCCTCTAAAAACTCCAGCTTTACTCCGTAGCATATCATCTACTCAGAGGTGATCTCCGCCTAACATATAAAGCTGTGTCAAACCCAGAGCTGTTGGACATGCTACACCTAAAGAAATCCCAATCCCTCCGAGTTACATGCTCTAGGGACCTAAACCTTGTCACCACAATAAACAGGACATGCTGGAGGGATAGATTCCTATCGCAGAGACTTTCCATACTCTGGAACAGGCTACCCGTCTATGTCAAGCAAAGTTCTTCATTAGCGCTCTTCAAGAAAAGTCTTGATGAGTGGATGGGAAATAGGAAATACACCCCGGGGATCACTTCTGTGTCTCTACTCGACAGTGGCACAGGAAAATAACTTTCTTGGGTGGCGTAAGCCAGGGAACCTTATTGGCTAGGCTTGCGTAGGCCCTTGGGCCGATAGCCTAGTACCTACCTATGAACCTATGAACAAGTACAGCTTTCATATCACAGCAACACTTGACCAGCCAATGTTCAGCATCAATGGAGATTGACCAATGCAGTTTTTGATTTAAAGAGAGGGCAATATACTATTTGGCAAGATGTGCATTCAGTATTGCAAATCTGTCTCTCTGTATATATATATATATATATATATATATATATATATATATATATATATATATATAGAGAGAGAGAGAGAGAGAGTGCAAAGTATTATGCAAAGGCAAACTGAAATGTAGGTTCTTCCAAGCAAATATAAAAATCTTGTGGATTAACTCACAAGACAAGAGCTTAATTCACAACAAAACATAAATGCCTTAGTCACAATTTAAGATGCTGAGAACAGTCTTTAAAATTAAGTTATATTATGAAGTTCTAAGAATATGTTCCATCCTGCTCTGTCAGGTCCTCTTTCAGAATAAACAAATGCCTTCTCCCAGAACCTCTGCTCTTCTTTCCAAGATTCTTTCAAAAAGGCAAATGCTTTTTCCCTGGGCTTTACTCAGCCCTCCTTTTATCCATCTGTACTTGCTTCATTCAGTAGTCTCCTCTGTCTAATACAAAAAAATTGCTGTTTTAAAGCAACTGCACATTACCTTGTGACAAAAAAATGTTCCTATTGAGTGCAGCAACAATATATCTCAAATAACAGTTATTATAGGCTACTTACAACATTGTTTCCAGATATAGACATTTATTTATGCTACGGTTTATATATAAATCTTTAGAAAACTTTGGTTCACATATTCTCTTCTAATTTGTGAAAGTCTCAACACTATGCTGCTATTTGAATATATACCTATGGGGTCTACTTCTGTTCATCAAAACCTGTTTTTTTGAATAACAGAAGTACGAACTCACTTCAGCTATAGTGCACTTAACAGAAAGTGCACTTTTGCTAACACCGGTTCACCGAACCGGGATACAAAACAAACTATGCAAACACACTTTCCCAGTTCACTGAAGAATAGTACAGTGGGGATAAGGAAATATACCCATTTCCCCACTGTAGTGAGATCTCGGAGTTAGTATATATAAGTAGGGGGGTGCAGGAGGGCTTGGGCCCCTGCAATAGTACAAAAAGATTGCTATCTGTTTTAAAGCAACTGCACATTACCTTGTGAAAAAAAAATGTTCCTATTGAGTGCATCAAAAAATGTGGTTACAGAGTTTATCTGTTTTGCTTCCTGGTTAAGTGAACTAGTGTTCGCAAAAGTGCACTTTCGGTAAAGTGGGTTCGTACTTCTGTTATTCAAAAAAACATGTTTTTGAGGAACAGAAATAGACCCACCTATAGCTATAGATATAAATACAGTACACTCTCAGTTAACTGGAACGAAAGCAACCAGCAAAAAAAAAAAAAATCGAAGAAATACAGAACAATTTTCATGTGTTGCACTTTCTGTCCCCCCCCCCCCACCGCAGAAACATACCTTTATTTAGAGTTCTAGAGTTTTAAAAAGGAGCATAGGAACAAATTCCCTGTCTCCCCAACCTGAGAGCAAGTCAAACCAAACAAACAGTATAGGGTACAGTATTAGTTGGGCTTATTTTTAATAGTAACTCTCAAGCAACCAGAAACTACAGTTATCCGGCATCTACCAATCCTCATGGGTACTAGTTAACTGAGAGTTTACAGTATAAAGATATAGATGTGATTTCTCTTGGGAATTATAAAACTTTTTAAATTAGTGTAGCGGTAAGACTTATACAGCTATAGTACTTTCTATGGACAGGTTATATCTAAGTCAATATAAGCCTTCAGTAGTTCTCAAATTGCAACATCTCCAAAACATTCATCTTAAATCTAAAATATATCTGTCATATATGTATGTTTATAGTGGAAACAAAATTTAACAAGAACATAATTGTATGGTGTTATCATAACATCAAGTGTAATAAAATACATTATTTATTTTTTGTATAAAACTGAGCAATTTCAGGGTTGAAGAATCTGCAAAAATTGCATAAAATACAACATTTTTATAGTAAAAGTCAGAATGCAGTTATTCCACTGTCTTAATATTGTTGAAGTGGAGTCTAAGAACTTTGGTAGTGTATGCTGGTATAATATGCATGTCAGAAATGCAACATTTTATAGACAGGGAGAAAACATAACCGGCACCAGTCAGTAATACGTGTGTTAACTTTTGGAAAATGTTCAGCCTTGTAGCTGAGAGTAACATGAAGTTAATGATCAAAAGGAGCTGCAGTTCCCAAATAATTATACTAAAGTAACAATTACAACTCATTCCATTGTGAACTGATAATGTTACTGAACATAGGCTATGCACTCATCCTTCAAGAAAGTCATCCATCCATCTTCTACGCTACTTGCACTGGCAATGTGACTGTGACATTTCTGAATACTTTTTCAGTTAGTATTTGATAAGTATAACCGCATTTACTTTTCATATTTCCTAATCATGTACTCAAACCTAGCCATCTTAGCCTCAGCACTTCAAAGAAAAGAAAGTAGCATGACTGAAGTGGTAATAATGGCACTAAGCTGGATGTACATGGACATCTGCCAAGTGACACGTATTCCACTATCTAGGATTTGGAGCAGTCAAATCATTACCTCAGACTGCCAGAAGTAATGTCATTTTATGGGTAAGATGAAAGTTTTGGTAATTTAAGAATTTAAATGTGTAAACAAAAGACAGCTTATTATTTGTCATGAAACATTTATAGCTAGCATGCAAGTCATGTTTTTTACTTCAACCAACCCCTTGGATGGACAACAAGCAATTGGTATTATTTTTCTTTAGAAATGCCTTTAATGATGGTTCTTAGATTACTGATACAGAATTTCCTAATTTATATAATATTATCAGCAATATAAGCCTACTAGTGAGTAGACAGCAACATTGATGTATTACTTTTTTTTTGATAATCCTCCCACCTATCTAATACTTGGCTCAGTAGGCATATGAATTTGAAACTAAAATCACGTATGCTTTGTGGTTTCCTTGGTTGATGACATGAATAGTGGGTTAAAATCCCAAGATATCTTCAACTTTAGAGAATAAGTATATGAACACAGTGTCTGACTAGAGAAGCAAATAAAATGTTTTAATATTCAGACTTCTGAAGTATCATTAAAGACTTAGAACCTAGTCTTTGAGGAGGCACAGTGGTGCAGCAGATAGCATTGTTGCCTCACAGCAAGAGGTTCCCTGGCTTGATTCTTGACTGAGTTGCCTTCTATGTGGAGTCTGCATGTCCTCCCTGTTTTCTCATGGGTTTCCTCCAGGTGCTCCTGTTTGTTCCCACATTTCAAAGACATGCAGTAGGTGGATTGGACACTCTAAAATTGGCCATAGTTGTGAGCATATGTGTGGTGTGGGTGAATGGCCATGGCATGGCTAGCCACCCAGTGGTGTGAATCTTGGCTCTAGATGATTGTCACTGTTGAAGTGACACCCTGACCCTATGTGCAAAAAATGGGAAAGAGGGGTTGTGGATGGATGGATGGATGGATGGATGGATGGATGGATTATAGACCTAGAAGAAAATGGCTACTAACAAATTATCCAATCTGTATGGATGATTATGAATATTAACTGCCAGTAGATACTTTTCATACTTCTTTGGATTTTATGACAGTCTTATGAATAAGGTGCTAAATCAGTTGAACACTAATAAACAGTTCATGATACCTCCTTGTTGATTCTGGAGCTGAAATCCATTCTCCCATTCACAGATGCACATTTCTGCAGGGCCTTCTCAGCCATTTCGATTTTTCCTGTAATTAGTAACCACCTTGCAGATTCGGGAACCCACCTACAATTGAATCCAATTGCATACTGATTAGATTACAGTCAGCTATACCCAGAACAGACAGACTAACTGTAGAAGATGTTAAGGATGAAGATTATTTGGACCACTTTTAGTCTAAGGTGGCAAAGATAATGAAACTCTTGGACATTGCTCCGACTGTACAGTAGTTATACAGTCCTGAAATGAGATCTTTTTTGTGAAGTGCAATGTAAATAGACTCCATAAAGGATATTGAGGTAATCCTGAATGCAAATGTCTTGCAAGTTTCTCAGCAGACCCTCTGGAAAAGGAATTTGCTTCCAATGTGTGCATCTAGAAGACTGATGACACTGTTTATTTAGATGCAAATATCTTGCCTAGTAAATAGTGCAAAGTAGTGCAAGAAGCATTTCAGTGACTGGTGGGGAGCCTCAAATAAGTAGCAGACATAGAAACATTACCAGGTGTGTTGGAAATCCATGAGATGGATGATTATAGGGTGCTTCACATTGTAAAATACAACACAATGACTGCACAACTAATGAAAAGCTCAGGATATATAAACCATGGATTTGCAAACCAGGGTCTGATTGTTATACATGTCTTTTTTTTATAAAGGAAGGTATTTTAAATGTCATCACTTTTCTATGACATCAAAAAATGTCTCCCCTGTGCTTACATCAACAATGGGCAGCTCAGATTCTCTAACAATACATGATCTGACAATTTATTGCTACAATTAAACACAAACATAACAGTTTTGCCAACTTAACAGACTGTTCACTAAGCTTAAAACCAACAAAAAGTTACAATAAGAAATAAACACACCAGTAAACTAAGCTAACTCAGTAAAACCTATGAGAAAAACAATTCCCCGAAGTCCCAACAAAAACATAACTCATGGGCCTAGATTTAATCAAATTCCCTGCAGTACAATTAAATTTATTCACAGTTGGCTATAATATAAAATTAAAATAAAACTGTGATCAAAATTTATACATACAAAACGTTCATCTAATCTCCATAGAAAATTGCATAAAATATTTAAATACGGGCAACATTTACTTATTGTTTGTTTGTTATCAGCACTAATAGACATTCCAACTGCATATTTTTAGCTATAGTCTAACCAGTTCTAGTAAAATTATAGACAGTAATTTGGTCTTATATTACTATATATTTAGGACTATATTAATGTGTATAGGTACATAGTATTATTAGTACAGGTATTCATATTATTGTTGGGAAAAAAATTATGCCTGAGTGCTCACGAATTCAGTGGTGTCATAAGGTATGATGTAAGGAATAATTACATTTGTAATTGATTCTCACAAGACATTCTGTTTAGTTGATGTATATTAGTCCGGTTATACTGATTCTCACAAGGTTGTCAATTGAACTTCTTCTTCTTCTTTTGGCTTTTCCCGGTTAGGGGTCGCCACATCGGATCACCTTGTCTGCTCATGATTGGCAGTAGAATTTTATGGTGTCGAGTTGCCAGCCAGGCGCCCAGCCTTCCACAGAAGGTACACACACGCACACACTCACACCTAGGGCCAATTTAGAGTGTCAAATCCACCTGCAGCATGTCTTTGGGATGTGGGAGGAAACTGGAGCACCCGGAGGAAACCCACATGACCAAAGGGAGGACATGCAGACTCCGCACAGAAGGCACCCCAGCCGAGGATTGAACCAGAGAACCTCTTGCTGTGAGGTGGCAATGCTAACCACTGCACCACCGTGGCCACCCCAAGGTTGTCAATTGAACAAAAAGTGTTATTTCAATATTTAATGTGAGTTCATACTTTGTAATTTAACGGAAAATGTTTCACAGGCTTTTTTAGTATTATGCAATGTTGCCTCAGTTTTACTATCACATGCTCAAAAAGACTTATTATTTATCCCCTACCTTACTGCACAGCAAATTATTTCATTTTCTCATAAGCTAAAATTCTGCCCTTAGAGATTCATCATTTGTGTAGTGCTGAGGGTGAAGTGGCAACAGTGCTAGTTTACATGAAGGATAACCATGCACTCTTATTTTAATTATTAAGTTGTATTGTATGGGTATTTGCCAGATCTAACAATGCTGAACTGAAAGCTTGAATAATGATAGGCTCTTAATGGTATAAACTAGTGAAATCTATATGTTATGACATACAGCTTTTTTCTAGAAATTTCCTTTTCTTGTAAGCAATATCTTTTTGAAATGAAAGGCATGCAGATGATTGTCTTAATAATGTGTCATAATCCAAAATCATGTATTCTGCACTTATTTTCATTTTCTATCAATAACTCATTGCCATTAAAATTACACATTGACATCTCAGTGTAGAACTTTAATTGTAATTGCATGAATTGTGTAAATTGTATCACAGCAGGTCAAGGTCAACATCTTTTAAATACAGGGTAGGTGATGCTGCATGAGAGTTTGATGAGGGGCTGTCATGTAAAGTGGATGGTGACTAGCTGAAATGACATGACCTTCTTGATACAGATGATCCTGCAGACACTGATCTCACACTGCTGTGTGACCAGAACCTCAATAAGAGGTTGTGTCATGTATTGATGAGCACTGAATTGTAGGGCTTGAATTCTGTTGTGTTTCCCCTTAGTAGTATCACTACCTTCTTGCAAAACACTTGCAGTGTGTATAGATATGCCCCCATATTTCTGGACAGTACCCTGTCCTCTTCTGTTTCCAACACTGACTTCTATTTGAGTCTAGTAAGTTCTCACCACTGTACAAATATAAAAATGAAAAGCCACAATAAGGCTACTCCCTCCACGTGGTAGCTAGCTCCAAGATGGTCCATTTAGCAGGTATTATATATATCCCATTTCTTGTAGTTGCTGGTATGTAAGCACTACATATGTATCCCAAGTCCTTCCTTAAATAAAAACAATTTTTTTATTCTGTTCAGTTAAAAACGACAAATTGCCTACTTCAAAGTACTGGTTCAAACACTAATAACAATTTCCTCGGAGCAAATTTCTTGTTATAGTAACTTGGCTCAATATGATAAGAAATTACTCATTCATTGGAAGTCACTTCCAGCTACCTTTCTTCCTTGAGTGCAAAACCTCCGTTCACTGACAACTATATGCTCCGCTTCCTCAGTAGATACTTCCAATGTTCTAAGTCAATAAATTGCCTGTATGCAAAAGCACTGGAGCAAGTTGCAAAAAGTTCCTTACTTGGAAGCCAACCTGTAACCTGCATGCAGCCTATGTGTAAAGTGGGGGGGAACATGTCCCAAAGCTCTTCCTTCTTCTAAAGCCAATTGATTCCAATAGGCATCCCGTGTTCAAGGTCACCGGAATGAATTTCCAAAGTCTAACACCAACTTCAAATCGGCGTGCTGCCTGTGTACTTAAACGAATTTCAGGATAAATAATTCTTCCTTCCTCTGAAGCCAACTGGAATCAGCAAACTGCCTGTTTGCAAAGTCTCTGGAGCAGGTTCCAAAATATTCCTAGTTCTAAAGCCAACTTCAAATAAGCAGGTTAGTAGGACCTATAATGATTTTCACATCAGCTAAGGGGGCCATGTTTTCACCTTTTTAAGTCACTGTAATGGTGATGGTGCTAGTCATCCATGAGTGTAATGCCAGGAGCATGGGTAACTGCTTGGCTAAACTACTTCAGATTTCAGCCTTATACTTAAACCCAATATAGCCAAGTGCAGAAGCCTTCAGTTGTAATGTTTGGCAAGGAGAGCTGAAAACATCTAAGACTCCATCTCGCACCACCAGTTTGCTTTAAGTTGAGCGCCAGCCTCAGCATCACCTGCCATGTCTTCCTTTCAAAAATCTCAGGAAAAATTGCAGGGAATTGGCACCAGAGTTATATTTCATGTGCAGTAGCCTGTGTGCAACAACAGAAATAATAGGGAACACATTTTCACAACAATTATCTATAATTAATTGTATTTATTATTTCCTCAATGTCTGCTTTAGGTGAGAAACATGGCAGTAGTACTTGACCATGTGTTCTATAAGTAAATAAGTGTTCTATAAGTAGAATGTTTACAGTAATAATTCATATTATCATGTAGATGACTTTTGCAAGATTTGAACATTGTACCTTAGGTATTACAATGCGACATTGATATGAGAAACATTGTGTAACACAGACAGCTAAATAAAAATTGAGACAGTCAAGCACATGTGCTGAGTATTGTACTTCTGAAATGTGAATTCATGTTTCACTATACCCATATTATCAGATTGTTGTTATTTTTTTCTTTACAGAGTACAGTTGTGTGACTTGGATCATTAAAATGCATGGATGTCAAAGAATTTGAGTATAGGAAGAACTGTCTGTAAGGCAGAGTTACTGGTAACAGTTGTTGTGCATTACTTAGTGGTAGTACCTATGTTCATGGAATGTCTTAAAGGTTGGCGTAACTATAAACAATATTTTCAGTTGTGTGTGTGTATGTGTATATATATATATATATATATATATATATATATATATATATATATACATATATATATATATATATATATATATAGGAGTGCTACAGAATCCTGAAAGCCCAAAATCCTGAAGACCAAAATCCTGAGACCAAAATCTCGAAAGTTCAAAATATTGAAAACTCAAAATACTGAAAACACACAGGATACCAACACTTACTATATTTCAGCACAAGTACATACAGAAACATATTACCCTTCAACTATATACGGGGGGGGGCAAGCCCCCTTGCACCCTCCATGTGAGGGGCAAGCCCTCCACCCCCTCTACTACTTAAATATATAATTTCTGAGACTGCACTTCATTACACTAAGTGCAACCTCGGAGTTGATCTATTTAAGTAGCAGGGGGTGTGGGGGTGCAGGGGAGCTTGCCCCCTTGCTTATACTTGGAGAAGAGTACTATGGTTTCTGTTTTATTTATTTTTGTATGTACTTGTGCTGGAATACAGTAAGTGTTGGTATCCTGTGTGTTTTCAGTATTTTGAGTTTTCAGTATTTTGAACTTTCGAGATTTTGGTCTCAGGATTTTGATCTTTCAAGATTCTGTAGCGTTCTGTAACACCAAAGCTCTAATGGCCAAAACCAGAACACCGATGTTTCAGTACTCTGAAATACTGAAGTGCTACATAAAAATAAATAAATAAAACACTAACCCCATTGCATCAAGATTGTACCCCAGTGGAGGGAAGGGAAATATACCAACTCCATGTTCTGCACCATGGAGAAAAGGAGAGAGCCTGTGTTGCACTGAACTGCAGAACAGGGAATGCATATTGTGATTATTTGGGTGAGGGTGCAAGGCTCTGGCTTCCTCAACAAACAACCAAGGCCCTAATTTACATGTTTTTCACACTTTCCCTTCCTTATTTAAATATTTTTCACGCTTCAGCATTGAACTCGGCCATGAAACTTCACCGGAGATATTGAATTCGAGATACTGAAGTGATTATATTTACATATATATATATATATATTATATACATATATATATATATATATATATATATTTCAGATATATATATACATATTTATCAACCTTTTAAATACACATGTAATCTGTAGCACAGGCACCTCACATAAACAACTTTTTACAAAATTATGACAAATTCATACATCAAAGACAAGTCCCTCTATATAAAAAACAAAAAAGAAATGTAATGGTGTTAAAATAAATAATATTCAAAGTGCAATAATAATATTAAGTCCAAGTTATCACCAAAGTAACATTATCAGGGATAGTTATCACATCATTGACTGACCATTACTGCTGATAAGGCAGCTGACAAATTGTAAATAGCTTCAGGTTTTGATCAGGCATGTGCAAGTCATCATGTGGCATGTGCAAGTCACTCAGTGGGAAAGCCAATTAAATTTATCATCACATCAAATCATGCCAATTCGAGAGATTTTATAATGAGTAGAGTAGATTTTTTTAACTACATTAAGTCACACCTTGTAGGAATTTAACTACACCTTGTAAACTGGACATGGACTATGAAACTTCCATTTGCTAGGAAATATGGATTTGTTTTCCAAGTGCTGCCAAACAAGGTGCTGAAAGCAGTTTTAGTTAAGACAAGCTCTTTATCCACACAACTCTTCTTTAGTATGTTTTCTGACACAACTATGCTTCTTTATTATTTACATTCAATGCTTATGCAAATGTTGTATTTTTAATAAAATGTATAAATTAATGGAGGTTGGACAATACACAAACACACTTGGTTATGTACACAGAAAGTATTTATGTACAAAGTTTAGGACTTTCACTGTTTAGACTGTCACTGATTGAAATATTGTAGTTTTGTGAAATATTGTTTTGTGTCTCTATGTTGTATGTTGTTTCTTGGGATAGTATATGTGCATCTATGTGTATTAGTTTTGTTGTCTTCAGTAGTTTATAATTTTTTTTTGGGGGGGTGCATATGGGATATTACAGTAATGGTTCATTAGGTTATTACCTCTGTGTGTGTTTTGTGATTCTTGTGTAATCTGTGTGTATATATATATTTTGCTTTTGACTGTTGACTACCATCATGCTACTAATATATATTATATATCTTTTATATTACCATGTTTTTTTTTTTTTTTTTGTTTCATTTATTTTTTTTTCCATTTTTCATCAATATATGATTATGAAAATCAACAAAAAGGATTAAAGGTGGGATAAAATACAGGACATCCATTTCCATGATAGACATCCCCATCCATTTTTTCATCCCCTTGATATATTTTTAGTCCAGCCCTTCCATTGATGGGTGTGACCATGCCATGCAGGTCAGTTCTGTTTGTGTGTGTGTGAGCTGGGTGTACATATATGGACTGGGACATAGGGACTAATAAATGATTGATAAGGCTACTGTCAGAGCAAAGGACTGGGCTACTGCCACAGGCCACTCTGCACCCAGGCAATGAGACAGACAACCATTCAATATCAAACTATCTTGATCCAACCAGAAGAGTTTCTCCAGGTGTTGTGTGCTGGCTGAATAAAAGAAGAGGAGCAGCCCCAGTGGATTTCTACTGATGCCCTAGGTATGCCATTCAAATGTTTGCTGTGTCCACCTTTGCTATCAATAGTCACTTTTATGCTTATAATATTTCTATCAATTATTGTGTCTAGGTATATTATTAGCATTGATATGTTTTAACATACTCGCACAATAACCACCTGCACAATTTTATGTTATTTGTTATGTGTTATATGTGTATTACCCGGTATACTTATAAAATTTGCACACGTGGTTGAGTTATTTTGGACTAGGTATTATATTATATTTATTTATCTTGTATTTTTTGGGTGTTTTTTTGGGTGTATTCACAGGTGAAGCATTTGTCTGTGGACAGCTTTGTGACATCTGTTAGAGGAACATTATCTTCTGACAATGATGACAGTGATGAACAGGTATGTCAGACACTGGTGACTGGTAGACACTGGCTCAGAATATGGACATATCAAGGACATACATGAATATACTATGTATTACAGCAATCTGATAGCAATCTGATGACAGCATGATGATGGGGACATTGTTGATCAGAGTACTGTGGTAGGTAAGCCATGCTATGGATGTGGCAGAATCTCAACCTAATCATCATGAAGGAATGGGACCAGTGTCAGTAGAGGCAGAAAAAAAGGACATGTTTACCACCCCCTCATTACTGTCATTAGCTTCCACCTAATGTATGTAATGTGGGTGTGCAGGGTCACCAGAGGCACAGGCAAGTTCTGACATTTCCTCAGCAGAGATAATCAGACTACTGCACATTGTGCATTCTGATGTATGAGACTGCATGAACCATGTGTGTGACTCTTTTGGGAGGGACAGCATCCATAAGGTTCGTCTGCTGATACATCATCATGTGATAACTGAAGTGGACATGCCACATCCCACTCATACAGTGGTGGGTTAGGGTCCACTTCCATACCCAGATGTATATCCATATGTGGTCATCAATGTGGTCATGGTGTCATGATGACAGTGGCTCTAGCGTGACATTCAACAGACATCATTCATGTTCAGGTAGCCTCCTATGTCT
>NC_056725.1:410145828-410255828 GCF_019279795.1 Protopterus annectens
TTTTCAAAGCTAAAATGAGAATGGCAGGTTCCTGTGTGTTGTATACATTTCTGAATCCATTTACAATTTTATTTCCTTCATTGGCATATAGATTGACTCATTATATGATCACTACCATATTGGACTGCCAACCCTTGTTTAGCAGCCAGTCACAATGTGTACTGCTGTTTTCTGAAATGCAAACTCACTGTCATTGCTGCTTGCCCCACACAACACAAGCTAAGTATAGCAAACAATCATTTAAGCATCTTGCCCTTTATCATTATATATTGTTTATTATAATGTAAATAAGTTGTACTTGATTTGCATGTTTTAAAAAATAAGCAGTCTTTGACTTCAGTGGGCATGTCTACACTTCTATCAAAAAAAGAAAGATTTAAAACCTTGTTAGATAATGAAACTTCTATCATAATGGCATCATGTAATATAGAAGAGCAGAAATATATATTTTTTTAAATTGTTCAGTACTGTTTGACATATTAAATACACAATTTAACAGTGCATGACTATCAAAGCCCCCTCCCAATGTTGCCATTATGCCTTCACAAGATGAACGGCTAAATAAACAGCTGAACCAAGGATTTGAATCTCACAAACATATAAATAAACATTGGAGAGATATCGATCCATGGGCTGGTGTTAGATTTCAGGTCCCCCCGCAAGTGTCAGGTTGGGGGCCATCTGGACACTTCCAGTCCAGGAATCACCAGTCCGAAGCAACCTTTCAGTTCATGCTTCAGAGTTTTGGTAGTAGTATACACAGACTGAACTGTAGCTAAAATTATGTTAAATTGCAACAGGCCTGTCTACACATGCACACACACACACACACACACACACACACACACACACACACACACACACACACACACATGGAGGGCATGCAGATTCCACACAGAAAAAGCCATAGACAATAATTCAACCAGTGCAAAGCACTGTGAAATAAAAATGCTACTCACTGTGTAGGCATGAGCAGTTGCTTTCATACACATCCTCTTCCTGCTAAACCACCAAAGCTTGTTTCTCTTACACTGCAACTCACACTTGCACACTAGCATAAGCCATAGCAGTACTAGTTTTATATTGAATTCAGAAATAACAACACATTTTGCAATGCTAATACTACCACACCAGATCAGTGACTGGTTTAGCAGTTGTCAAACAACAACAGAGTTAAGTTATTTTTATTTGCCTTATGGAGGAGTAATGTATACATGTCACTGTCCCTGATTAAAGAGAGTATCCCCAGTATTGCTTCATATCATAGGATCATAGGAGATTACTATGCTATTGACCTAGAGGTCATTTTAAGCCTAGCTGTTTCATCCCAATGTAATACCATAGAAATGCTAGTCAATACCCAAGATCCCATTTAGTGATGACTGCCCATGTCCAGGAGGGTTGTGGGCAGTATCCCTGATAAGAATTTACAGTGCCCCTTCCACTCGTCCAGATTCTTCTTGAACAGTGTCATAGATGTGCTCTGTTTCACATGAATTGGTAGCCAGTTCCAAAGACATGGCAGTCACTGGGAGATAAATCTGTGCCTCCAGTATGTCCTATTTAAGTCACAGGCCATATTTAGGTACCTGGAATGGGTAGCCCTAGTCCCATTTGATTTACAGATATGCAGCAAGTTCATTAGGTTTGGGTCTCGGATTGCTCTGTAGGCCAGGCACAAGTCTCCCCTAAGAAGTCTATACAATATGGAGTATAGTGACAGGGACTTTAGTCAGTCTGTGTAAGGCACATGCTGGAGCTCCTTGATCTTCTTTGTTAGACACCTCTGAGGTGTCTCTAATTTTGTCCAAACACTCCTATAGTTTTGAGTCAATGGTAAATCATTTACCATTGCAGTGTCAGTAATGCCGGATATTATAAATACTTCATATTGTCCAAAAAATACATGTTCATGCAAGACATGTTATTCTATTAAATTTTTAAATGAATTAGAGTAATATTTAAAAAATGGATCTGATTTTGAGCACTTATTCTGCCAGTGTTTTTGGCTTTGCCTAGAATTCTTGAGCAAAAAAGATGAGAGTTACAGTACATAGCAGTACTAATAAAACTCCCTGAAAGAGAAAACCATCCCTGAAGAGCAGGAGCATATTCTCGTGTTAACATCCTGGGTAAGCACTGAGAGCTATATTGGTTGCTCTTGGCTGCTGATCTCTATCACTTCCCTCGCTCATGTTCATTCACTGATTACTGACTTTATCTTACCAAGGCCATATCACAATCCTGTTTAAGATAAAGCACTTAATCAGAGAATGAATTATCTTTTTCCCCCTCGTTTTCCCCCAACCAGCAGCAGCTTTTGCAGGGCCTCCACAGAGTCAAGGAGAACCCCCCCCCCCAACAACCATGGGAATCCCTGGTTCCTAATATTAGCTACAACATTAGTTTTAACAGACAGAATGCCCACCAGCAGGATTGAGCTAAGCCAGTGGCACTATGTCAGTCTTAAAACATTTAAAGAAATTGTGAAGTCTGCTATTTGACAAAACACTGTTATCACAACCAGAGATATCTTTGAATTTTAAAGGCTAAGAATTAGTGCCAAATTACAATATTTAGAATTCTTCATCCTAACAGTTATTATTGCCAATGAAGTAATTTACTAAGTAGTTAAGATTGCTATGCTAGCTATTGCTAATTTGACAAACATGAACCACCACATCAAAATAGAATAAGTTACTGTGGTCGGGGGCCCCCAGGACCATGGGGCCACCAGCAACCACAGGGATAATTGGTGCCTAAAATTGGCTATGTATCAATCTCAGGAACAAATTGTCTCAGAATGTTAAGTGAAGTGACACTATTTCCTCCCTTGTGACTAACTTTAATGAGTAAATGGATGTCCACACAGTCATCCCTGGCTTAACTTGCTTTAATGTCTTGGAAGTGAGGTGTAGATCTTGACAGTGGTGTTTGGAAAGGCAATCATGATCTTCAGACTTGCCTTGTAATTCCTGAGATTCTATAATCTTTTTATTCTGCAGTTAAGCTTAAATTGTGTAATACATTATTTATACATGGTAGAATTTGTCTGACATAGGAGTAAAGTCTTTACTTAAAATAATTTTGGATAAAGTACAAAACAAGGCGTATTGTAACATTAAATTTATTTATTTTTTTTATTTATTTATTACAGTTTGATGACCGGGGTAGTTCACTGGGCCAAGAAGAGCCCGTTTTCAGTGGAGGCCCAGGGAGAAATGCTCCATAGGTGATACAATACAGAATATGACTTCTCAGAAAATTACATAGACAATATAATCATGAATATCAAGCAAAGTATATACAATAGTAATAAAATAGTGCAAAGCTGTAAAGATGAAGTACAAGGTATGAAAGTAATTATGTTTGAATACAGAGTGGCTTGAGTGACAGTGGAGCAAAACAAAATACATGTTCAGGCTGTAGTACTTTAACATTTGGAGAATAAGAACTTTTTTTTTAACTTAACTTACAGAAGTAGATGGAAGTAGAGGAAGACATAGCGGAAGATAATTATGTCTAGTAGAAGCTTTGGAGAGGAGCTAGAGGTTTTGTTGCGTATAAGGTTGCTAGGTGTAGAGAAGATGGGGCTACTGAAATGAACGGTAGTGAGGAGACTCAAGTAGGAAATGAGCAGGAACACATCCAGTTTGATGACAGCAGATGTAGCAGAAATGCAGTTTGGATCGTAAGCTAAGTTAGAGGTTGGCGAGTAGGGGGCACCGTAAATTAAAAAGAGGAGAAGGTAGGTGGAGGCTAAGGTCTTCTTGGTGGAGGAAGTCAGGTAGCGATTGTGTTGGTATAGGAGTCCTAGTTTTTGGTGTTTTCTTTTTTTATGGCTGTTAAAATATGGATGTCAAATTTCAGATGTTCATCAATGATGATACCTAGGAGTTTGGTGTGAGGCACAGTCTCAATGGGGGAGTTATTTTGGCTAATTATTGACAAGGAGGTGTTATCAATTACTGAGCTACTAGAGGGAGTAAAGATCATTAGTTTTGTTTTATTTGCATTCAGGACAAGATGGTTGTTATGCATCCAATTTTCAGTTTTAGTGAAAGCAGAATGGGTCTTTAGTTGCAGGTCGAAGGGGGAGTCAGCAGTGCAGATGATGGTAGAGTCATCTGCATACTGGATTAAGGAGGACTCAGGGATGGAGTGGGGAAAGGTATTAATGAATATGTTGAAAAAGTAGGGGGGGGCGAGGAAGGAGCCTTGGAGCATGCCGGTGGTGATTTGCAAGAAGGGGGATATAAATGATTTCCATTTTACAGCCTGCAGCTTTTCAGAGAGTAAGCAGGAGAACCAGGATGTTGTAAAAGGGGATAGGTTGAGATGGGAGAGTTAGAACAGGAGAATGACTTTAATGCATTACTCGCAAATGCAAAACTTATACTTTCAACCCTATCTAAATGAGTTAATAGTTGTATCAAGAGTTCAGTTTTTAGAAGACTTATATGTGTATGAAAGTTGTTTTTTTTCACATTTTATGTACTATTCATATGTTTACAACAGAAGTTATATATAACCAACCATTAAAATAAAGCACATGAAATTAATACAATATTTATTATGACTGATTTTCATTCAGTTTCAATACCTACATTCGTAGATACCTATCCAAGTATATGGGGAATATCATTCTTTTTAACTAAATTAAATGACTTCCAAACCTGCTTAGAAAATCAGGTAAAACAATATAGTTACATATATCAAGAATTTTCCAATTATTCATTGGCAGTTTGAGACACATTAAACAGGGATTTGTTAATACTGTGTACAATTCCAGCTGGAATTAATGCTCTCAACTGTATTTTGCATGATAAGCAGCATTGCTATCAAATATGCAAAAAGCCAAGACACACTACAAAATGAGTAGCCTCAGCTGGAGGCAACAACATGGGTTTGTGGCCATGCTGAGGTCAGGCAGCACTCGTGCATGATGTAAAAAAAGGACTCTATCTCAGAAGCTTGAGAGTTATACATGAGTGTGAATGCATGGCACAACAACAGACAGGTAAATTAGGAATACATAAGAGCAAGGGAAAACCTACCCACACGTGGACAGGGAAGGTTTATACTGTTTTACATTACAATGAGTGAATTCATGGAAATTCAAAATATTACTGGCATTGTCACTCACATTAAAGCACAGTCATTAAATGTTCAGAAGGAAAACTGTGTTTTTGGAAATGACATGCAATTAGCAAAAATTTAGAAATTCCCTTGAACAAATGTGTCAAACTACCAATGCAAGAATACTGGTAAAGAAAATGCATAAATGTACGGGCAAAGGGAAAAACTAAGAAATACCTGTACATA
Source organism: Protopterus annectens (assembly GCF_019279795.1). NCBI lineage: Eukaryota > Metazoa > Chordata > Ceratodontiformes > Protopteridae > Protopterus > Protopterus annectens. Next base: position 410,151,154 of record NC_056725.1, read on the forward strand.
CTGTTCAGAAAAGTACTGATAGTGCATCCAATAAGAGCTGTGGCAGTAACATGTGAAGGGTAGGAAGTAAGATACAGAACAGAACAGATCCAAATCATTATACAGTGCAACCAACAGGGATATGAAACAGAAATTTCACATGGGACAGAAAATAAATTATTCTGTTACGTATACTGTTGCAGATGTGTAAACCTAAGCAAGTGTGATGTATGTACATGGGAAATATGGGACATGTCAGGAAATCTGTACTAGGTTGGAAATCTTGCCAGAAACAATCATGTGGAGGCAGTTCATTACCATATGTATGTATGTCTGTGTACAATCATGGACATGATTAAAAGTCTGATAGTAAGCTCACTTATTAAATTTGCCTCAAAGGAAAAGTAATTCCAATACTTGTGTGCATTATTTCATTATTGTGCATGAACAACACCTGCATGCACTTTTTCAACGTATAATGTGATAGGAGTGTAAGGCATTTGTACCTATGCATGAATCACATTATGTGTGTATTAGATGTTAATGCTACACACACACACATACAGTTACCACACTTATGACCATGTGTAAATCTGAAAGTTTTTTGAGAATATGTTGGGAAATGACTACAGAACTGAGCATTGTGCAACAAATCCTAATACCTGGATGACAACACTCAACATACCTCACAGACATTTACGTCATATCTGGTTGTCAGTGAACTGTGGAAACTGGAAGAGCTGACACAACTGTTATACAAGCTTATAAGACTGGTGTCCTCCGTGTGTGCATCATCTCTGCCTTCCATTGTGCAACAGATAGCACAATCATGCTATTGTACACCAATTCTCAGCAGCTTTAGCCACAAAGCAAGAAATGACAAAAAATAGTCCCTCCCATTGATTATATATGTTGCTTTGTGCCAGCTAAAGTACAATGGAAAATGCAAAATATACAGAATTAAACCTGGCATGCTCACAATGAAGTACAGCAAAGTGGCATATTACAGTTGTCAGCACTCTTGAAGGGATTACTTTGAGCAGTGTGTTAGAATATCAAAATATTCAAAAACACCTGTGTGAATAAAAGCCCTCTCCCTGCATAAACGTAATCCACATGTGCAAATGCACACAGTCATATCACCTAACTAAGCCAGTCCAGACAGCCTATTAACATTTGTTATGTTGCACAATTCCATAATGGAAGACAATGTTGGATTCAAACATCTGTCTTTGTTAGTCATAATGAAACAGTCTTTACAAATGTATACTAACAGATGATTTTATAGAATTAGTCATAGTACACTTGTCACAAAGTGCACAGTAGAAGGGATAACCTGATCCGTGAATTTGAATGATTATGTTTTGCACAAATGCGTGTGATCAAAAATAAGTATTGAAGCAACTGTTGCCAATACGTTGAATTACCCACATTACATCTGTTAATTAAGCCATTTCCTGTCAGTATTCTGTTACACAAACACATTAGTTACACATTGCTGGACTAGTACACCTGCTTATGTAAATTTACATTCCCTATAACTGTGTATTACTCATTGATTTCACAGCAAATCTTATATCACAATTGTCATGAAACACATACTTGAGCAATTACATGAGTGTTGTGTTTGAATGAATAAATGCCTACCATAAAAGGCAGTACACAAATTGGGCTTTCTTTATCATATCATAAATGTTTCTACTAAGTGAAACTGTATACATCAGATCTCTTACAGAACACAGCCCTGCCTGTTGATATTCTCATATGCATTCCATACTTACACTTTGCTAGACTTGAATACCTGTCTATCCAAGTCCATATTTTATAGAACTGTGTATTAACTGCTGGCACCACAGAAAAAGACCTTATAGAGGAGTACAGAAGCACACACTTGCAGGGATGATATCAGCAGTGTGTTTTAATGATTATGGCTCTCCTAAAAGGGGTTTAGGGAGTTTTTAGTGATGAAAACCCTGTAGGCACAGTTTTCCCACAAGTTTGAGTTATGCAATTTACATCTGTTGAGTAAGCCAGTCCTACCTGTCACTACTACCTTACTCACAGTACTTATACATTGTTGAAGTTGAACACCTGCCTAAGTCCATATTCTTTAGAGCTGTATATTAATCACTAACACCACAACAGAAGTCATATTAGAGGTGTCAGAAAGCACACACACACACGCGTGTGTTTGAATGGATATGTCTCCCCTAAAAGGGGTTTTAAGTAATCAAAACCCTGTAGCCACAGTATTTACACAAATTCAAGTTATGAAATTCACATCTTTTCAGTAAGTGACTTCTGATGTTACTATTGTCTTACACATACACACAAAGTACTTTGACATTGTTAGTTTTCAACACCTGCCTAAGTCCACAGTCTATAAAATGGTGTATTAACTGCTAAGACCACACGGCAAGTCTTATAACAAGGGTCAAACAGCAAATATATGAAGGTTCTGCGTAAGCAGTGTGCTGCAATGCACATGTTCTCTCTAAAAGGTATTACAGAGTTGGAGGATCCCTCATCATCATCATCATCATCATCCCCTTTTTATAATTTTCTACATCCCTCTCCCTGAGTAAATACTATTTGTGAGTTGAAGTTCAAACTCCAGATCTATTACATAAGACAGCCCTGCTTGTTAGTATTTGCTGATATACTCATGCAAGTTACACATTTCTGGATTTGAAGACCTGCTGATCTAAGCCTACTTTCTATAAAACAGTGCATTAACTGCTGATGTCACTGGTGAAGTCTTATAACAAGCATCAGACAACACATTCTTGTAGTTTATATGACATATGATGGGGGAATAGATAATGTGGTCTAACAGACAACCTTAATGTTTTGATCACAACTCACAACAAAGTGTAGTAATAAGTCATTTAACACAAAATTCACATAACTGATTGTTTTGTTGAGAATGAAATATATGTCTTCCACATTAAGGTGTATTAAACAGTTAAGTAATGACTGATAATGGCAGATGTCAACAACTGGAGTGCCGCCAATGCTTTAGTTGCTGTTCATCTCCAGATCATTGCATGCAAGTCTTCCGAGTATGTGTTGATCATTGAAAAGTCTCTGCGATGTGTGTACAGTGTCCACGTTAATTACAAGCCATGCATGCAAAACGTATGCACTGCCCTCATTAATACTACTCTGTAGATATGTTTGTAATTCTATCTGTTCAATTGTACATACTTGGAAAGGTAATGCGAGTCACTGCCCCACTCATTTATATACAGAAGTAAATAGACCACATTACAAGAGGGTCCTCATTTGTGGGATACACTACGCCAATAAAGCAAATACAACTAGTAGATGCCACTGACATTGCTTTCAGTCTGCCCCAATTGCTTACTGAAGAGCACACTGCTGCCATGCTCATTTGCATGACCAACAGTAAAGTATTAGTGCATTCATAAATGTTCTATTATTGTTTTAAGATAAGATGAGAACTAACAGTAGGCTGCTGCTCGGTACCAAGCATCATTGCAATGATGAGTACAGACATAGACATTTTGGTTTCTGAGCCATTTCTGGTTATGTGTGTGGTGTGAGATTCTATGTGACATAATTAAAACTGTGAAATGGGGTTTACAGGACAGTGTTGAAATTAGGGAGCAAGCAGTGGATAGGGTACCAGTAGAGTAATTAAGGAATAAGCAGGATGGTGGTGGAAGAGTGACATATGTATCAATGGTTTCATAAGGTAGAATGTTATAATAAAGACGACTAATATAGATTCTGTACACAATGCTGCTTCAAATACCTGACACGTTTATTCAACGTTCACTAGACCTGTCCATTTTCTCAACATACCACAATGGAACTCATATTTCAGCAGGCAGTAAGCACACCTTTTAAGGGACCATAAGAAATGTATGACGGGAATGGATTTTCACAACAGTAATGATAAATGAAATATCCCATAAGAAGTACATAAAACTCTTGAGCCTGTTATGCATAGAATAATGACTGTTTCCTGATAGTGCTATCAGTACTGCTTTCTGTCATACAGCAGGACTATGTATATTATCACGAGAAGCACCATATGAATGTGTCCACAGGCAAAACCCTTCAGTTTTTGGGCATAGAACAGCAAATCACAGTTACATTTTCATAAGTATGGGTAGCAGTGCTGCTCAGTGCAAGCATTGCACAAATACTGAGGAAAGAAATAGAGATTTATATTTAAGGCCCATTTCTGACCAACTATATGGTGTATTAATCTATTTTTTGACTGGATTAAAGGCATGAAATGGGGTTGATAGGACAGTGGTGAAAATGGGGAGTAAGCAGTGGGTAGGTCACTGGGGGACTTGTTATAGAATGTGGAGGATGGCATTGGGAGAGCATCTTTACTATCTAATTCTTCTCAAGCTATCTAGCTATTATTGCATTTTTACAAAAACTTTAGGGAAATTTGGATTGTCACTTCATAAAAGATTTGTGACAACTGTGTTGTGTGAACAATTCAACTACATCTGTTGTGTTATATGCACACACACACACACACACACACACACACACACACACACACACACACACACACACACACACACACACACACACACACATGCACACACACACACACACACACACACACACACACACACACACGAAGTGAAGAGCTATGAATGAGGAATGTTTTTTATTATTATTATTTTTTTTTTTGTGGGACAGGTGCACTTTTCCTTTTTTTAAGAGAGATGAATGGTGGGAAAAAAATATTTATTTAGCATTTGTTTACCGGGAAAGTCTGACTTGGAACAACACCAATTTTCAGAAGAGGCCTGGTGAAAAATGCTCCATACACATGCCTTTGTGACATGGGAAGAAACCCACACAAATGCAGGGAGGACATGCAGACTCTGCACAGAAGACACTCCAGATGAGAATTGAACTAGAGAACCTCTTGCTGTGAGGTGACAACACTACCATTGCACCACTGCACTATCCACATATAAAAATCTTTAGAAATAAGATGGGTAGGTATATAGGATAGGTTAGGTAGTGGGTACAGACACACAAGAGATACAAGACAAATAGGATAAGTATGGGAGTTCAGAAGGACTTGGCTATCTAGCATGAGTACAGTGGGAATTTAATCTTTACCGTCAGAACTGTCATCACTGTCTCCTGTCCCACACACCTAGGGCAGTGCCAAATAGGGTAATGACTTGGCTATTTGCTTGAGGATTCTGTCCATCAGGATTATGGACACTGAGGCCCTTCTCCATGATATCTTCCACTAGCCTTGTCATCTCTTTTCCAGTGACATAGTCATCACCTCCACTGGCACTACTCCCAGTGGAAACCACTGTACCAGTATCAGGAGAAGAACTATCTGATGCAGGTGGTGCAAGTAATGCAGAGGTTATGGAAGCAATGTTGCCAGGTTGTGACCCAGACATTCTGGGTGCTTGTGTTGCCTGTAGTGGCACTGCTGCAGCCACCTTAGATGGTATGTCCATCCGAGACACTCTGGCCAGTTTAGTTTCCCATGCTGGTGGTCATGTTGGAGCAGGAATGATAGTCAAAATATAATTAAAAGAAAAAGAGATAAAGGGTAGAGGAGATACAACAGAAAAACATATAATAAATATCATGTAATTGTAGAATATCCTGGTCAATGCATAATCCCACATACATTTTTAGATTTGTCACATCCACATATAAATATGAGACCATACCTTTTTATTACACTGAAGGTTAATCTACTCAGTATTATAAACATGATACAAAATGTGTGACTACAATAAAACTGGTTTATGCAATACATGTCATGAAAAGTTATTCTAACATTGATTGAAGAATAATAAATATTAAGTCATGCAGATTAATTTTTGATGCCTGTATTTGAATTCACAGACATTTATGTTTACTTAATGATTGAGTAATGCAATGTTGCAAAATTTGCAAGCATTTATAGACTGATGTCCAGACAATTGATAACCTATTTGTACAATCAGTGCTATTACGAAATGTCAATCAGTCATACCAGAACACATATATACCCCATGCCTCTCTGAGGAATTGCAATCTCTCCTGATGCATCTCCCTGTTTTCATAAATCTGCAGAAGCTACACATAACAGAAAAAAATAGTGAACACTTGTTTGTGTTGCCAAGTTATGGTATTGTACTGCCTTATTATGGCCCACTATATTTATACAACTGAGGTGCAGTGTTGGTCTGAAAATATTCCTTTCATTGGTGAAGGAGGTCCTACTTTCATCTTTCTAAGTCACTATAATGGTGATGACACTGTTCATGCATAAGTGAGATGCTAATTGCACTGGTGGAAGTCTTGGTAAGCTATTCCAAGCCTCAGACTTGCTTACCTACCTTACTTACTTGACTACTTGCTGTAGCCACCCTGTAGAAGCCTTCTGCTCTAATGTTTAATAAGGAGCCCTACAAAAATTATTTACTCCTTTGTGCTCTAAGCTAAGCACTATCCTCACCTTTGCCTGCCATGTCTTCTCAAAGACTTCAGGAAAAATAGCAGAGGATTGGCACCAAATCACAAGATCTCGCATGCACTAGCCTGTGTGCCATAATGGACAAGCTAGACAGCCACATTTGCACAACAAAAAGTGGGCTAGAACCGAATGTATTTATTAAGTCTTCAAAAGCCACTTGAGGTGAGAAACAAAGCAATAAGACTTCATGTCTGTTGATCACCATATATACAAGTATAATACAGTGATTACAATAAATGCTGGTTAATGTCAATATCTCAGTTTCATTTCAAGTGATATCTTGCCATCTCTGGGCAAATACTCTAGGATGGTCATTAGTATTTGTAATGTCAACAATGAAACACACAAATATGACACGATCTCCATAATGTTATTGTTATTCCGTGTTGTCCTTATGGACATTTTGTTTAAGAAGTACACAATGCCCTGGATGTACATGGCGACTATATAGCTATATTGGAAGATACCCTACAATGGATACTCATAACAATTCCAAAAAAAATAATACTACTAGGTGATGTTAATGTCAGTTGGTTAGACTTAAACTCTAACTCCCCCACATAGATTGAACTAATTTGGTTTCACACAACTAATCAGTAGCTCCACATGTTATAGCAAGACATCAAATTCCCTATTAGACAGGATCCTACTATCAGACCCTGGCAAATACAACAACTCAGGTGCAATGTATGACTGCCTTAGTGATCATCTCCCAGTCTATACAACCAGATATCTCACACATCCATTTAAACAACATGTTTATAAAACAACATGCAACCTTTCCAAGTTTAACCTAGAAATGTTCATTATTAACCAATCGTCTATTACCTGGAATTTCCTAAAAATCCTCCCCTTAGATGATGCTGTCAACAAATTCAATACAACTTTCCTGAATACCCTAAATAGTCTTGCACCTCTTAGAAGGAAGAGGCTAAAACAAATAATGCAATGTGCCTATCTAGAAAGAGTAGAATGTTAATGCAGGATAAGGAAAATCACAGAAAGAATGGCAGAATTATAAAACACATTATCTTGAAAACTTCAGAATGCTTCTCAATCATACTAAAAAGCAAATCCCTGAAGACAAAAAATATACTATAATAACTTTCAGAATAATAGTAAACACAACCATAAGAAATCCTGGACACCAGTAAAGAAATCTTTCATCTTGGCCATAAATTCAACCCTAACTCCTCTCCCAGTAACTCATCAGTTATAGTCAGTATAGCATCTCTAGCCAAGGATTCCTCACATATAATCCTATCCCTGCCCAGCAGCCATGTATCACCATATCCACTTCCACCTTCAAACCTGTGCCCACATCATGTATATATATATATATATATATATATATATATATATATATATATATATATATATATATATATATATATATATATATATATATATATATAAACTCTTCTCAAACTCATGCTGCCTCCCTCAGCTTGACCTTCCAAGTGAATAGCTTAAAAGAACAGCTGATAGCATTGACTACCCTGTCTCAATTCCTTATAAATAGGTCAGTCCAGGAATCCCACATTCCTCCTCTTTGGAAAAAGTCACATTATCCCTCTGCACAAAGGAGGAAATTCAACAGACATTACTAATTTAAGACCTATAGCAATTTTATCCCCTCTCCAAAATACTTGAAAAATGTGTTCAAAAACAATTGCTAAACTATCTCCTGAAGGAAGAACTCCTATCCTCCACACAACATGGCTTCCATCCTTCCCATAGTACTAACACTGCACTTCTAACCTATACAGATACTGTCAATAAAGCTACAGATAATGGCAGACTAGTATGTGTGTGTGTGTGTGTGTGTCTTTTGGCTTTCCCTGGTTAGGGGTCGCCACAGCGGAACTCCGGTCCTCTAATGATTGGCAGATGATTTTTTTATGTGCCGAGTTGCCGGCCCTGACGCACAACCTTCAATGAAGGTACGCCCATTCACGCATCTCTCCACACAGAAGATGCTCTAGCTGAGAATCGAACAGGACAACGCCTTGCTGTGAGGCGACAACGCTACCGCAGCACCACCACCACGGGTAGATAATGGCAGACTAGTCTCCTCCTTATTTATAGATGTATCTAAAGCCTTCAACACAGTTTGTGACAACAAACTTCTACTCTGAATGTCCTTATTTGGTGTCTCTCAGCCCACACTTCTGTGGTTCAAAAGCTACCAGTTCATTAGGTATCAGTCAATAAAATGAAACTCCACCCTATCTCCATATCTCCCAATCAGCACTGTTGTACCACAAAGCTCTGTTCTCGGTCTCCTTCTCTTTAACATTCTCACCGATGCCCTCCACAAATTTACATACAACAGGCCTCCCTAATACAGTATGCAGATGACTCCACACTCATTTGCACATCTGATAATGTGGTACACATTCAGAATATTACTCAGGAAGCTTTAACAGCAACTGGCTTTGTAACTCACAGTTCATGCTCAGCCCTAACAAAAAAAAAAAAAAAAAAAACAGCTACCGCTTTTCCCCCCAAATCCCTCTCCCATGAAAAAACAAAATTCAAAGTCATCTCTTGATAATGCAACCAGTGAAGTCAACTCTCATAGAAAATTATTAGTGAGGATAGTGGATGATAATTTTAAATTTGAACTGCATATGCAAAATTGTATAAGAAAAACTCATCAAAACTAGGAATGCTTTATAGAGCCAAACACTTCCTCACCAACATAACTAAAGCTCCACTTGCCACTACTAATCTCCTCCCTACACTTCCTTATGGCACTCCCATCCTTACTAACTTTCAGGCATCACAAAATTCAAAACCTGAGCAATACTATATCAAAGTTGCTAAATTTGCCATAAATACCCCTTTCAGAAACCAGCACTGTATAGCACTAAAAAGCCTACCCCATCAACTAACATATACACTTCTTACTACCTATAAAATTATCCAGAATCCATCTACTTGTCCAGCACTAAATAACATTCTACACAACTATGTTCCTAGTTGGTCATTATGACCCAATGACCAAAAACTCCTGTCTGTCCACACATTTATCAAATCTGATGGGCATTGTCTGTACTGGTATCATGTTGCTAAGACCTGGAATTCCTTATGTCTGTTCATTGGGTAATACCCTCCCCTCCAATCATTCAAGATAATTCTGAAAGATATTCTAGCCCAAAGCTGGCACTGCTCTTCCTCAACAGTAGGATAAACTATATCCCTAAATGTGAACAAATACCTATTCATACTTTAGATCTACTTAAAGCCACAGTGGTGCAGTGGTAGCATTGTTGCCTCACAGCAAGAGGTTCTCCCGTTCGATTCTCAGCTGGAGCGCCTTCTGTGTGGAGTCTACATGACCTCCCCATGGTCGAGTGGCATTCGAAAGACATACGTAGAATTGGTGTGCCTTCGTTGAATGTTGGGCATCGAGCTGGCACCTCAGCGCCCGTAAAAAAAAATCTACTGCCAATCATTAGCGAACCGGAGTTCCGCTGTGGCGACCCCTATCCAGAAAAAGCTGAAAGAACAACAACAACTTTAGATCTACTTACTTTCCCTTCTTCACTCATTTCCTTACTTCTATCAATTTTTTTTCCATGCCTTTCTCATTAAATATACCATATGCCTTTTTTTTCTCTCACTTCATATTGCATTTCCTGTTTATAGTATACCAACCTTTAATGTCTCTATAAACCAGCTAAAATTTCTCTAACCATTAAATCTTTGTCATATATTTGTATCTATTCTTAAACAATGTTTTCATATCATGATTAATTTGGTGTAATTACTTAAACTGTATTATTTTGTGTATTATTTTTAAAGATTGAAAAATTATTGCTCTTAAAATATTTTGTAATATGTTGGAGGTTTTCTCCCCTAGCATCTGTGACTTCCTTCCTCTGGGCCAGTAATCAAGGATCCTCAATCCTCACCACTGACATTGGTGAAGGACATTCACTTGGAGCAAAAATAGATGCACACCGTATTTCCAGAAGCAGCTCTCTGCACCAAGCACAATTTCCCTTAAGAGCACACAGAGAGCACACTCAGTCCTGGGGTTGAGTTGCCCCCTCTTTCTCCAGGCGCTAAATAAGGCTACTCACTGACACAGCTGTAACCACAGCCGAGTGTTCCAAGCTTAGTCCTCCACCACCGTCTCTGTGAAACCAGTGCTCTGTTCTCCTGCTCTAAGTAGTTGACACACACACACTCTTTGAGACTTGATTTTCACACACACACACACACACACACACACACACACACACACACACACACACACACACACACACACACATCTGGGAAAGGCCCACACAAATTTACCAGCTAAGCCCCTACTGGCCAGACTATAGGGTAGATACTGCCACTAGAACACTCCAAAGCTAGCTATTCTAATGCTCTTACCAGGGTATCCAATTATACTGAGTAAAATTAATACTAATATGAATGGTAGTGTTTGACCAATGCAGCAAGTCATTCAGGAGTGGCCACAGTATCACCAAATAAATATAAATACTCTCAAAGGTTAAAATATTCTATAAAAGACCAGACAGAATGAAAAGTTTAAATATATTTAATAATAAATAATAAAAGAACATGAAAATACTAAATAGCTATTTACAATAATCACCAGAGTTTCAATCATAGGAAATATTAAAAACAATACCAATGGAAAGATTCAGACAGATACAGAAAACCAGTACTTAACTAATCTCACTATATTTTCCTGACTGATCTAAAGAATTATTATCCCCTAATTTACTTACTAGAGCAAATCAAGATGATGTAGATGAGGGGTCCTTCTTTGTCAGGTTTCAAAAACAGACTTCCCTGAAACTTCTATCTCATTTAGTATAAAAACATCATTTCATTTCTGGATTACAGAATGGCATCACATACATCTGACATCTAGTTCCCATACTACCCCCTTTACTAGAAACGGAGCCAGAATCGTGCACATACGTGTTACCATAAACAGACACAGAGCTTTGCTAAGATGTGTTATAGCATCTGGAAGCTATAAGGCCATTTCAAAAGCTTCCACTCTTCCAGGGTAGTAATTAGTTCCACCCTATGGACAATACAGTACGATTCCTAGTACTGGTTTTCACTGACATTTCCCCCCTCACTGCAATCAGAACTGTAAGATGCAATCTTTATGGCCTTCTTCTTCTTTCAGCTTTTCCCCAGTTAGGGGTTGCCACAGCGGATCACCTATCCACTCATGATTGGCAGTGGAGATTTACACTGTCAAGTTGCCAGCCCGGCACCCAACGTTCCACAGAAGGCACACACATGCACACACTCATGCCTAGGGCCAATTTAGAGTATCCAATCCACCTACAGCATGTCTTTGAGATGTGGGAGGAAACTGGAGCACCCGGAAGAAACCCACGCGACCACAGGGAGGACATGCAGACTCTGCCCAGAAGGTACCCCAGCTGAGGATTGAACCAGAGAACCTCTTACTGTGAGGTGGCAACGCTAACCACTGCACCACCGTGGCCGCCCTTAATCTTTATGCCCTAAACCAGATAATTTAATTTCTGAATATTTTTCAAAGTTAGCTGGACTGAGATTAACCTCTTCTCTTCCAGTATCCTCTGTTACAATGTATTCATTTGAACAGTTACAATATAGTCTGACATACAGGTGTGTTTCTTTTCAGTCCAGCAGGACCCACTGTTGATACATTTTTAACACAAGAAGCTTTACAAATACATTTTCAACACAAGCACTTGAACAAATCAGTTTGATATACAAATGACATATAATTCTTTAAAAAACTCCAGCTAGCTATGTTAGCATATGTTACACATCCACTGCCCTACCTCCCCTGCCATAGCTGGCAATACCTCAAATCATCACAGCATCCACTGAAAATGGGTTCCTAACTAGACTTTCCTGGTAATCAAATGTCAGTAAATAAATAAAAAGTTATTAACTGTGAGTGATACTAATTTGGAATTGAACCCATGGCAAAAAGGAACATGAACTTCTAAAATCTGTGTATTAACTGTTAATGACATAAGGTGTAAATCAATGCCTACTACAAATCTGTACTTAAATGAGTATATATATATATATATATATATATATATATATATATATATATATATAGAGAGAGAGAGAGAGAGAGACACACACACACACACACACACACACACATATATATATATATATATATATGTATATATATATATATATATATATATATATATATATATATATGTATATATATATATATATATATATATATATATATATATATACATATATTCATATATTCCTACTTCTGACAAACCTGCAACTGTTGCACTATATGGTATTCCGTTAATGGAGTAGTAATTTGAGACAAATATGTTTTTCTGTGGAAAAATTTCCCAGTACAAGTGTGTGACTGTGATCACTGGAAACATTGGCATGGTAAAAATGGTATAAATGGGAGGTTATAAACAAGTAATGATTTCAAAGAGTTGTTCTGGATTACTTCAGTGTAGTACCTTTTTACATGAAAGGTGTTACAATCTGCGATATGTATTAACCTTTCTTTCTATGTTGTATATATGCTATATGTTGCAGCCACTGTGTTAACAATCTTCTTTCCACATATATTCAGGCACGTCATTTCTTATAAAATGTTAACAAAAGTATGTAGCATAGTTCACTCCAAAATCAGTACAGACAACATGTGTATCAAGGTTCAGATAAAATAAACCATCTTCATAAGCATTTTTTTCTCTGAAACTTCCTGTGTAAGTGGACTTCTCAATAATGGATGGATGCTGGATGAGTAATTGGATGACCAGAACTGCTAATGAAACACATTTGCAAGGCATTACCTAGCCGTTCCTCTTAATACCCAACCTTGTACTGCTCAGGCATGCTCACATTATTTGTAAGAAATAACACCATGTTTACTTGAAAAGGAACGTTAAGCAGATTGAGTGATTCAAAAATGAGAATGAGTTGAGAAATAACACAGTCAGCATGTCCAGGGGATTAATTACACCATATATGAAAGGCCTGGGGTATAGTACTTCCATCATGCTAGGGAAGACTGATTGGTTTCACAAGTGCTGCCAAACAAATTGCTAACTACTGTCAATTTGTAATACATGATATCTATCCAGATTCTTCGAAAGTATGTAAACTTCTACACAAATTCTGCGTCAAAGTATATGTTGAGAAGTTATTTGCAATGAATGCTGTGTAATCTGGAAGTGTTTGAGAAATAGCAGCATTTTGTCATTGCAGATATTCCTCACCTGTATTTTATGAGGATCAGGAAATGTCTTTAAATGTTCAGACATATGTCTGAATGGTAGGAGTTCTGTGAGTTATTGTCACTAGGCTACTGACAAATCAAAAACATTTCAAGCTCTAGCTAGACAATTACCTTCTAGCTCCCCTGCCCCTGATACTTCTACCTCTAAAAAACAACTCTTATTCTCCTTCCAACCAGTGTCCACATCTCTTATCTGTAACATGATCAAAAAATTAAAACCTACCACACTCTCCTCTGACCAGCTCCCCGCTGAGTATCTTCAAAAATCAGCTGATGCCATTGCCTATCCAATATCGATACTAATCAATTGTACCATAGCAGAAGCTAACATTACCACCATCTGGAAAACATCCTACATAATCCCACTACATAAAGGAGGTTCCTCTACGGAATTCTCCAATTATAGACTTATAGCTATACTTTCTCCACTTGCAAAGATTATGGAAAAATGTATACAAAAACTATTTATGCATCACCTAATCCAAAATCATCTCATGGCAGATACCCAGCATGGTTTTTCATCCACACCATAGCACAACCTCAGCGTTAATGGCTTTTACCAATACCATAAACAATAACCGTAACAATAATCACATATCCTGTGCCCTATTCTTGGATCTTTCCAAGGCATTTGACATGGTTGATCACCAACTTCTGGTCCACACCATGCAAACTTTCCAACTTGATACCAATGCCCTTCTTTGGTTTACATCCTACCTAAATGGAAGACAACAGGCTGTCCTATGGCAGAACAAGCTCTCTCATCTATTACCAAACACCCTTGGAGTACCACAAGGCTCCATATTAGGGCCCCTACTGTTTTCCATCTTTATTAATGACTTGTATACAGTCATACCAAATGTCAGCTGTATCCAATATGCCGATGACTCCACCCTGATTTGCTCAGCTACTTCTCCCACAGACCTGAGGGTTGCTAGCCAGTCCACCTTTAATACCATAGAAAATTGGCTCTCTGAATGTAGATTGTTACTAAATCCCAAAAAAACTAAAATGCTGTTATTCTCTCCAACTCATAGGTCTGCCGCCTTCACCTTTACCATAAATGCAAAAGATGGGACAATAATTTCCCCTGACCCATCTACAAAATTACTAGGTGTCATTATTGACAATAACCTAAAGTTTGACCTACATGTAAATCAAACAATCAAGAACATCAATAAAAAACTTGGGTCACTGTATAGAATAAAAGCCTTCCTAACCCCTCCAGCTAAGATGGCTATAGCTCGCTCTCATCTACTCTCAACACTTTTATACGCCTCCCCCTTCTCTCCAATCTAAACAAATCTGTACTAAATAGACTGTCAACCTGTTACAATCATATTGCCAGGTTTGCCACTGGAATGCCTTTTAAAACACACCACTGCATCAATCTAAAACAGCTTGGGTGGCTAGAATTTCCCAGTCTCATACAATATAACCTGCTGATCATGGCTAACAAAATCCTCTATAACCCAGATAACACACCTGCCCTTCAAAATATTATCATCCCCCACAACAATCGAAGACTGCTTCGATCCTCGAACAAACTTCTAATTCAGACAATCAAAATCAACAAGAGATGCCCTCTTTGCTAACGCTGCAGGCAGAGCTTGGAACTTATTTCCAGGTGATATTACTTTGCTCTCCTCCCTAGGACAATTTAAAACTAAACTCAAACAACATATGGCAATTAACTGGCTTTGCCGCTGCAACACGCCCGGGTAACTTTCAACATGAATGTGAATAACCCAACTAACTATTTATTGTTAATTTTTCTCCTGACTAGAACCAGGGGTATCTCATGTCTGTCTATGTATTCGTTGGTAATAATACTTATGTACTCTTGTTTTACTTGTATTACTGTATCTGATAAATTGGAGCTTATCTCCCCGGGCCTCCACTGAAAATGGGCATGGCTCCAGTTGGACTATCCCGGTCAACAAATGTAAAATAAAAATAAAATAAAATAAATAAATAAATAAATAAATAAATAACTGCTTTCTCCTTATAGTGTCCTATCTACCTAATAGTTGTATACATTCTACTATGTACAATAAATTCATTTCTTCTCCTGTGTATTCATAAATTGTATCCTTTGGTGAGTCACATATAGGGATATTACAGGGCTTGCATTGTTATTTTTAGATATAAACAATGCCAGCATAAAGATATATATACTGCTACCTATAAGCAGAACTACCCGTTGGTGTGTTGTTTGGTCTAATATACATTTTTTCCTCTCTTAAAATAGGGCTAGGGCTCCAAAACCAAAGCTAAGGAGTGATCCTCACTGAAATTTCCTTTCACAGATGGTCAAAATGAGGTCATAGTACAGGCCTTCTATCAGAATAGTGCACAAGTCCAAGATGCACATTCTGAAGCAAGACCTTCTGTGACCATGTCTGACATTAGGTTTTTCAATGATGTCAATGCTGTGAGTGGCCAGGGCCATGAATACCAAATGGTCTGACAAAGTGCTACTGACATTATTAAAAAGGCTACTGACAAATCAAAGGCTGTGGCAGAGGAGCAAAGGGCTACAGGTGGTAGGCCATATACCAAACCACCACATACTAAGACAGAAGAGCTCCTGTGACTATAAGGGGTCCAGGCAGCTCAGAATATTTTTACAGTGCACTGCTGGATGTTGGGTCATGGGTGGAGGACTTCCAGAGGATTTCCACTAGTGATGATCCAGGTATGCCACCCAAATATATAAAATAAGTACTTCTTTATAATTTCTTTTACATTGTATCTATATAATACCTCTATCAACTGAAATGTGTGTGCCTAGGGACATCTGGCATTGAGGTGCAACAACCACCTGCACATGGTATGGGCATATCTTTTTGCTATTAGTTATATGTAGTACTCTCTAAGACTATTTGCATTTGCATGTGTGGTTGATTTATTTAGGTATAGGTCTTATATTTTATTCATGCTTCTATTTTTCATTTTTCTGTTTTCTTGGCTTATTCAAAATGAGGCATTGTCTGGCTCCAGCACTGTGGAATGCATTCCACTTGATGTTAGAGGATCAGCCTCTGATGATGATGGTGGTGGTGATGAACAGGCACAGTATGGGATTGTAGAAGGTATGTCTGGCATGAGGTGAGGCTCCCACATGCCCTCCCCACATTATGGACACAGTCATTATACCTGTGCATACCCATGACACAGACCCATCTGATAGTGAAAAGGTTTATGGGGACATGGCTGAACAGGGTATTGTGGTTAGGCCAGATGCAGAACTATTAGAAGTCTAACTCTAGCCTTACCAAGAGTGACATATCACACAAGGGTTTGATAGAGGTGCTCAAAGAAAGTGTGAGTACTACCCTCCCTCTGATGTTGGTGTGTCAGATTCTGCCACCCAAGGTATATGCTGGGCATCATGAAGGCACAGACAAGTTATACCAGTGCCTAAAAACTGCATGCTGTGCATTCTGAAGTATGAGACTGCATGAACAGTAAGTGTGACTCCTTTGACAGGATGAATGACACACTGGACTATGCATTTTCTCTTCTGGGATGTCTACTGCTGGGGAGGAGCAGCATCCACAAGTCCATTCTGCTAGTACATAATTAGATGTCAGCTGATCTGGATGTGGAAATATCAGATCTTGCTCTCGTAATGCTTGCGCTTTCACTGCTACATCACTGGTGGGTGTGTCCTTATCCAGGCATGATTGGCCATGTAGTTGTGGACATAGTCATGATGACAGGTCATCCAGCAGACATCATTCACATTCAGATTATGCTCTGCTTTCAAGCCAGGCTCATGGAGCTAACATTTCAACTCCTAGTAGCAGTAGTTGCTATTACCTCATCTCTCACACTCACACACATACAAACACTTTGCCTGTGTCAGGCTTGCTATCGTGTAACCCCACACACTGCACAAATGATGATGATGCCTATACCCTGTACTTTGTACAATCTGTGACTTAAAATTGCCTATATCTAATGCACACAATGGCCAGCTGGCATTTGTTTAGTCAAAGATCATTATATCATTAGGATGCATAAGACACACACACACACACACACACACACACACACACACACACACACACACACACATTTTCACTTTTGTTTAGTTGGACTTCATTACAGTAGTGGTGTTACTGTCATGATAGTAATAATAGCAGTAGTATTACCTCATCTCTCACAGTAGTAGTACAAACACTTTGCCTGGGTCAGGCTTGCTATCTTGTAACCCCCACACACTGCACAAATGATGATGATGCCTATGCCCTGTATTATGTACAATCTGTGACTTAATTGCCTATATCTAATGCACACAATGGCCAGTTGGCATTTGTTTAGTCAAAGATCATTATATCATTAGGATGCATAAGAATTTTCACTTTTGTTTAGTTTGCTTCATTTCAGTAGTGGTGTTATGTTGTAGTAATAATAGCAGTAGTAGTAGGTAATAATAGCAGTAGTAGTAGGTAATAATAGCAGTAGTAGTAGGTAATAATAGCAGTAGTAGTAGGTAATAATAGCAGTAGTAGGTAATAATAGCAGTAGTAGTAGGTAATAATAGCAGTAGTAGTAGGTAATAATAGCAGTAGTAGTAGGTAATAATAGCAGTAGTAGTAGGTAATAATAGCAGTAGTAGTAGGTAATAATAGCAGTAGTAGTAGGTAATAATAGCAGTAGTAGTAGGTAATAATAGCTGTGTAGTACAGCTTGCTAAGTCCTTTGTGCAGATGATGCTGAGATTGCCCTGACACCTACCAGGGTGTCCGACTTTGACTAAGTCTCAAAAATTGAAAACAGGTATATATATATATATATATATATATATATATATATACACACACACACACACACACACACACACACACACACACACACACACACATATATATATATAATTAAATCATAAGTTTCTATAATGAAACATAGTAACAACTGATATTTTGTATGTTTTGCTAATCTATATTTAGATCACTGCTGAACATTGAGTGACAGAAAATACTGTGAACCAGTTTATTGGTGGTCTTTAGCCTTCTAACAAAGCTCCACCAAATTAGACTGATTGCAAAGGAAACAAAACTTTCACATTTGCAGTCACCTAAAATAAACACAAACTTTGCTTTTACGCCCCATAAATTCAACATGCTAACATCATGGTTGGACAACCGTGGATAACTAGATTAACTCTTTATGCATATTATAGTCAATCTGTTGCAGTTTGACTATGATGTAATTTAAAAACTCACATCAATTATTCAAATTCATATTATCCTTATAAAAGACTGAATTACAGTATCAAAAAACAGTCCTCTACTGCTCAGAATTGATATATAAAGTATTACATATTTAAGATGTAAGAAAACACATTAGATTTGTTTTGTAGTTTAACATACTAAATCATATACCACAGCTATGTTTTGAAATTCATTGATAATAAAATATTAATTTTGTTATTCTGTTAAATTCCAGACTAGGATGTCTAATTCTCTTTTTCTTTTATCTATCTTTGTCTTTTTCCTGTCTTCAATTTAATAATATAATAAAACTTAAAAATAGATAAATAAACCCAACCAAAAATAAAGTGAGGGCAGTACAGAATATCACTCTAGCATAAAGTATTCAAAAAGCACATGCAAGGCATGACACAGAAAATAAACTAACACATAATCACACAGTCAATAAACAAATCTACAAAAATATTCACAATAAATACAAAAATAATGAACACTTAGTAAGAAGTAGAGGAATGACTGAGAATCTTAAGAAACATACAATGATGAACTATATAATACCACCTTAGAAAAATATAGAGGCATTGATAAAATGAATGGATGTACAAGAAATAATACAACCCCAGTGAACTATAACACAACACCTCAGACTACAATTATACATAATATAAAAGGCACAGAACTAAAGGTTAACTAGTTTGCTTATGAAATATGATACAAAAACATTAACAAATACAATGAGCAAAACAATAAAATCATGACTGTTAGAGAACATAGATATGAAATCAGTCATTAACATAATGGAAACCCAAACAAAATGTTATCAAAATAGAGCTACCTACTACATAAAAGCAGAAACATGTCAACATCTGTTAAATCACAGACACAAAAGCTGGTGAAGGGGTCAGACTCAGTGTGCCACTCAACCACAGCCAATAAGGGAAAACAACATACCTAACACACTAGTCATAGGTGACTCTATAGTCAGGCACACTGATGTCCCGCTCACCAGGCTAAACAGGAAGAAGGTTACTGTCAGCTGCCTGTTGGGTGCCAGGATACGCCACATAACCCATGCACTCAGGTCACTCCACAACAAGTACAAATATGACTCTGTCATTGTCCATGTTGGTGTGAATGACCTAAGATGTACCTCCCTGGACTACATGAAAAGAGACATAGAGGAGCTCTCTGATCTTGTAGCCCAGGCAGGTATGACCCTAACCCTGAGTAACATTCTGCCATCACCCAGAATGATACCACAGTACAAGGACAAAATGATTGACTTCAACAATTGGCTAAGCTTCTGGTGTCATTCTAAGGGGATCCAATATCTGTCTGCTTGGGATGACATGGCCAACAGACCACGATGCTTTGCCACTGATGGACTGCACCTGTCGCCCCTGGGATTCCGGATACTGGCTAAGGCTCTTGCTGCCCTATAGTGCCTTTTTTAGGTAAGGTTCAAATAACAAATTCACCACCGTAACAGGAACAGGCAAGCAAAAACTGAGGGTAATGCTACTCAATGCTAGAAGTCTAAATCTCAAAATGCACTCCCTCGAGGCACTCCTTAAAATGGAGAACATCGATACCTGTGCAGTGACTGAGACCTGGTTCAAGGCTCCAGAGAGCACCCCTGCACTACCAGGCTATAACTCATACCACATTTTTCAGCCATGTAACGTGGACCGAAACACCAAAGGTGGAGGTGTGTCCATATTCATTAAGGATATCCACACCTCCAGGCTAGTTGCTCAGCATAATGCATCCGAGGTTATCCAAGTGCAACTAACTCTGGGCAAAACTGCAATCCAAATTGTAGCTTGCTACAGATCCTCCACCATACCCCTGGATTCCCACTCCTCTTTTCTTGATGCACTGGAAAATATTAGGGTTCAACCAAACATCCTAATAATGGGCGGCTTCAATTACCCCGCCATTAACTGGGAAAACTACTCATGTACCAACTCCTTAGCTCAATGCTTTCTGGAATTCATAAACCAATAAATCCAATGCCCTGGATCAACTTATCCACACCCCCACCAGGGGCAACAATATCTTAGACCTAGTCATTACCAACATGAGTGACCGGTATTCCACATCTGAAGTCAACTCCTCATTGGTCTGATCCGACCATAAGCTAATCACCCTTGATATCCACATCCCGCCCCCACCCCCCATTAAGGAAACCACAGTAAAAAAATTCTCCAAAGCCAACTTCATGCTTCTTAAGACAAAAGTGGTGAACTTCATGACACCCATGCAGATGGACAACACAGTCACAACTGCTGAATCCTACACAAATGCACTCTATAAGCACTTATATGAGTGTATGGATCGTGCTATCCCAAACAGAACCAAGATGCTATCCCCCAAAAAAAGGATGCCAATCTGGTGGTCCCCTGCCATAAACAAACTGTACAACAGAAGGAAGAAACTGTTGCAAAAGAGAGTAAAATCCCATGAGTGGAGGAGCTCCCTGGTCAGCCTCAGTAAGAAGCTGAGATCCCTTATTAGATCCTGCAAAGCTAGCTATGAAAACAAAATCATCACTAATTCTAAGGACAACCACAAAGCATTCTATAGCTATGTCAAGAATCTCAATGGCAACACCCAGATCTGCTCTGAGTTACAGCACAATGGCATGAAAATTATAAAACCAACTGATATTTCCAACATCCTGGCAGATGGGTTCAGTGCTAACTTTACCCCCCCACCCCTTAATGGGCACATATCTATAAAGGAAGAATGCAGAGTCCCTGCAATCACAACTATACAGGTAAAAGCTGCACTCTCTAAAGCCAAAAACACAGCATTCATGGGACCGGACAACATCCCAGGCTGTGTTTTAAATGAACGTCAGAACGAACTGGCTCCCCACTTAAGCACCATGCTCAATAATAGCCTCACATCAGGCTTTGTGCCCACTGAATGGCATACAGCAACAGTTATCCCACTCTACAAAGGGAGAGCCACCACTGATCCCGGGAACTATCGACCTATTAGCCTGACGAGCCTGGTCTGCAAGGCCATGGAACGTATCATCATGGAACTCATAAACAAAGACATTGGTAACCTCCAGACTCTGGATCCCACCCAGTTCAGGTTTGTGAAATGCATGCCTCCTGAACCTGATCGACTTTTTTGAGGCAGTCACCAAAGCTGTAGATGAGAGTAAGGTGGTTCACACAGCCTATCTTGACCTCACCAAGGCTTTCAACACCACACAAACAACAACAAACAACATAAACAAACAAGTCAGCTGCTGCCCTTAAATAAATACAACACAAAACCAACACCAAACATAGGTCCTCCATAGTCAGACACACTGGCGTCAGTCCCAGACTGAGTAAGAGTAAGGAGTAAGTCAAAGAAGTTGCCTGAGGGCTGCTAGCTAGAATCCCACACAACACACAAGCTCTCTCAACAGCAGGCAAGAGCAGTACAGTCATTCATTTGTTGCTGTCACGCTGGTGCATCCTGAGATGTATCCTTTGACACCACAATGAAAGAGACATTGAGAGCTCTCTGATATGTAGCCCAGGCAGGTATGACCCTGACCTTGAGCAGTATCCTACCTATGATGCCAATAAAGTGAGAAGATGAGATCAGCTTTAATGGTATTCTCCAATGTCTGTCAGGGGATGGATGTCTGTCTGTCCTGGGATGATGACATGGATATGGGCTTGCTTGCTGCTTCGCAAAGCCCGGCTTGCACCTGTCACCTAGGCTTGGCAAAGGCTGGCAAGGAGCCCATGCCACCCCATAGTGCCTTTTTCTAAAGAAACCACCAAACCTACCACCAGAGAGTAAAAAAAAAAAACTAAAGGGTGTAATGCTGCAATGCAGAAGTCTCAAAGATCTCATGCTGCATGCACCGAGGCCCTTCTATGGAGAACATGCGATGTCTGTGCTGTTGTGCTGTGACAAACCAAGTTCAAGGCTCCTGCAAGCAGCACAGCAGCACCAGGTTTCACTCATATCATGCGTTCCCCCGGCCGGACGGACCCAAGAAAGAAAGGAGGGGGTCCATATTCATATAGGACACCCACACACCTCAGGTTAATTGGCGCGCCGCCGATGCATCGGAGACCATCCAGGTGCAATTAACCATAGGCAAGACTGCTCTGCAAACTCAAGCCACACACTCCCCAAAAAAGGTTGGAGGGGTTCATAAACTCAATGCCATGGAAAACAACTAGTCACCCACAAGGAGGAGAAAACATACTTGATCTCATCATCACGAACATGGGATCACAATGTTCAACACAGTATATACCCTCACTGTGGAGATCAGATCATACTAAAATCTGGCTGGAGGTCCTCATCCGCCCCCACCTGAAATAAAAAGACCACAGTGAAAAACTTCTCAAAGCCGACTTCACACTTCTAAAAACTGTGTGGTCTCCTTTAAGGCCCCTGAGCCAGTGGTAAAACAAGCTCTACAACAAAAGGAGGAGCTACTACAAGATAGAGCAAAATCCTTGAAAGGTAAGACACCTTTGATCATTATAAGTAAAAACTAAGAGCTCTCATAAAATCATCAGGCAAATTTTGAGAGAAAAATCACCAAGGATTCAACTTCAAAGGGCGGTGCCTCCACCGACCCTGGAAATTACCGTCCCATTGATGGGTTGCAAACTGGCTAGTGACCAGAACCCACAGGGTCAGAGTTGCTGGAGCCATGTCTGTCCTGATCAAAGGGATTCACATCTCACATCAAGGGAGGTCATAGCCCCCTGTACTCATCACTCATTAGACCTATGATTGAGTACATGCCCCCATTCGGAATGTATCTGACCAGACGGCCCCAAAGTTCCACCAAAAGATAAAAGGGTCTCAAAAAATATGTCTTATGCTGCCGACTGAAAGAACTCCAGAGAGACTATGCTGTGGACAAAATCCGGTACATGTGAGGCAGAGCACCCTCGCTGGCCTTGTTCAAATGGATGGGGATCGCAGATATACCCCAGGGATTACTTCAGTCACTGCTTTGACAGAGGCACAGCAAAATATCTATCCCCATTCTGGAATTATAGCTAAACTCACTAAACTAAGTATAAATCCTTACATCACATGATGGGTTGCCAACTGGCTCACTGACACAACCCACACTGTAAAAGTTGCAGACTCCAAATCTGACCTCAAAGCAGTGACAAGTGAGGTACCACAGGGTTCGGTCCTTGGACCTCTCCTGTTTAGTATCTACTTCTCTGAAGTACAGGCTAACACAGAAGGCCTCTGGCTAATGAAGTTTGCAGATGACTGCAAACTAGGAGCCATAGTCAAGTCCCCAAATGATGTGGACAGCCTACAGAAGGGCCTCGCTGAGACAGATGCCTGGTGTCAGAGCCATGGCCTCAAGCTCAATGCCAAAAACTGTAGTGTCATCCCCTTTGGTAAAACCTCTGTACCCATGAACTACCACATAGGCAGCAATCTACTTAACACCGAATATGTGATAAGAGACCTTGGGACCCAGGTGGACAGTAATCTCTCCTTTGATAGTCACATCGCCACAGTAGTCAGGAAGTCCTTCTACGTGGCATACCTCATCATAAAAGGATTCTCATCCAGGAAAAGGAGGTCATTGTTCCCCTCTACTCGACACTCATTAGACCCATTATAGAGTACAATGCCCCTTTTGGAATGTACCTCACAAGACATCTGCAGCAGCTGGAAAGGCCACAGAAGTACCTCATAAAGAGGATTACTGGCCTAAAACAAATGCCCTACACTGACCGCCTCAAAAAACTCCAGCTTTACTCCGTAGAATATCGACGACTCCAAGGTGATCTCTGCCTAACATATAAAGCTATGTCAAACCCAGAGCTGTTGGACATGCTACACCTAAAGAAATCCCAATCCCTCTGAGCTACATGCTCTAGGGACCTAAATCTTGTCACCACAATAAACAGGACATGCTGGAGGGATAGATTCCTGTCCCAGAGACTTCCCATACTCTGGAACAGACTACCCATCTATGTCAAGCAAAGTTCTTCATTAGCACTCTTCAAGAAAAATCTTGATGAGTGGATGGGAAATAGGAAATACACCCTGGGGATCACCGCTGTGTCTCTGCTCGACAGTGGTACAGAAAAATAACTTTCTTGGGTGGCGTAAGCCAGGGAACCTTGTTGGCTAGGCTTAGTAACTACCTATGAACCTATAACATATAAGGAGCAAATCAGTAGTAAAAGTTACAGCCTTATTTGTCTTGAACTGCACATTCACACATTAAATTAATTTCAGAGAAGCACCCACAATAAAGGGAAGCCAAAAGCATTAAATATAAATAAATAAATAAAACATACACCAAAACATATATACAGCAAATATACATTTTTGTCTTATGGATAAAGCAATTCAATGGAAAATGAAAATTAAAGCAACAAAACCATAAGTATACAAAATAGCTGAATAAACACTTAACAGAAATGTGGATTATCTCATATCATTCACCATTGTTATTAATCATTCAATGACAACTTATGCAGTAGAAAATTAGAATGTGGAGATGGGCACGGTATAAGTGGAGGACACCAAGACAAAAGCAACTGTTAAAAAAAACGAAATAAGAAAGGAGTTTGGTTTAATGGTTAACTTCTCTAACTGGTTAAACTATTTCTTATACTCTGAAGGGGTCATAGATAAGGCTCTTTAATTGGTTATACTGTGGTAATTAATTTCATTATAAATAGAAGTTCAATCAGTTTCAGATTTGCAACATGCAGAAGCTGGTGAGATACAGTCAGATTATGAATATATATAGATGGTCCCTTACAGTTGCCATTGGTTCTTTATGCTTGATAGGCTTTGTCTCCTGGAATAGAGTATTTCCACTGCATTGAAACTAGCATTCTGTACTTGCACAAATGCTGATGAATTCAATGTAAGTAAAGCTTCAAGAATAGATATTTTGTTGATTAGACATCTAGCATTCAGCAGTGCTATCTTGATATTGACTATATTGGAATTTGCTTTGTTGGAATGTCCATCAAAAGAACCCCAACTGAAAAAAATCACTACGGGGTAGCAAATGTTTTAGCCTGTATAGACAAACTGAGAGGTGAAATGTTCAAGCCATACATGCAAAGTGAGGTGGGGGTGGTCTTTTGACCATTTCATCTCATGCAGCCACAAACTGAACCCATGTAAAATGACACTGATTTAGTACCCAATTATTTAAACCAATTATTTTATCTTTGGATGCAAGTGCCATTCTTTGTGAAGGCCAAATGCATCTTAATGCCAGGGTTATGTCTTTTTGGAAAACATAAGTAGAGAGCTTGGAAATGTTTCTCTGCATCTCCCCAGAGTGGAATACCTAAGATTATTCACCCCCACATGGACAACTACAAGGCCATAACCATATCTGGGGTGGTGCAGGGACCTAAGTGCTCTAGTGCCATCCCTATTCCTTGCACCAGAGAGGCAGCTGTCACTTTATCCTTTGCCAACCTGGTATGTTAAATGAGTTATGTTCATCAAACAACACCTGTTTGCTACCCTGAAGTAACCGACAGCCTGATTCAATAACTACCCAAACTATTTTGTCTCCATTACAGGCTAGCATTATGTTTTTCAATTTAGGTCATCTTGGGTGGTGGACTGTATTCAGCCACCTGTTCCCTATATGTCAGGAAGTATAGTCCCAACACTCCCCTTAAATATGCAAGGTGTTAGGTGCCTTTCTTGAACATCTTCTGATTTCTGCAAAGGATGGAAATCATCTTGCTCCAACATACCACTCTCCACTTCATGCATTCGTATCTCCATGTGACAGTAAGGGGCTTCAAAAACAGTCTTCTACTCATGCACTCTTAACATGTGACACTAGACCTCTAGTCTCTATCTTCTTTGGACACTGAAGTCAGTTGTATAACATAAATGATGAGTAGCATCACTTCTCACAGGTACATTGGAGAAGGTAGGAGCAATTCCACCACTTACATTTTTCACTGAAGTCCATTTGCACTGAATACTTTATTGCCAGTATATATTTGATCTTCATCACATGCCAGTACATAACCATGGATAATGCCTCCATGCTGTAAGATCATCCAAAGTGCAATCACGCATAAAAATTCCTAAATGATTTTCATGCAAGAAATTGAAGGTGTTCATACTTTTATAATCCTTAACCCTTTTATGCAGTATACCTATACATACATAACGTGAACTGGGAGTTCAGCCCATCTGCTAAGACCCAGTTCTTTGCTAGCAAGCAAACAGAAATTTTAAGTCTTCTAGTCTAACACCAGTTAATTAGGTACAGCCTGTCATATTTTCTGAGTACCATATTAGCCTTTGGATGCACCTAAAATGGGACATGATCCTCTTGACTCAAAACTGAAGATAATGCCAGGTGCGGCCATCTTTTTAAAACATGAAAGTAGTAGCCCTTCGTTATTGCTGTTATACAATGCACCTAACACCAATTCTACTAATTTATTACATTGCTTTAAAAAGTACTTTTATTATTCAGCATTACTAAAATCATTTACCATATTGTACACTAAGAAAATCCAATTTTGTTGAAGTTTATATACAGACATACAAAAATTTATATAAATCAAGTACATCGCTACATTTGTGGATTTTTTTTTTTACTTGGTTGCAGTGTTTTATATCTTGGAATAAAAGTCTATCACCTTAAATAATTGAAAAGCTTTTCATACTACTTTTCCTAGCACTGTACTGTCACATCCACTGCAGCCAAAAAGTTCATACAGATCTAATTTTTCTTAAATTTTCTTCTTTTCTTCTAGACTGGATGCAAGTGACAAAATTAAAAAATTTCTTAATCTTGTTATATTGTAATCCAGTAGACTACACTACAAAAATGAATGTGTTATGGCTTGGTATAAAAATTGTTCATCTTATGTGAGTGAATAACTTTAATAGGTAAGGCAAACTCTAACACAACAGCAGCAGCAGCAAAGATTACATTGTACAAAGCTCAAGAACTTAGAATGTCTTGATCGACAGCACAGGACAGCCAACCAGAGACAGAAAATGACGGACAGCATAGAACTAGCTTGGACCTGATAATAATAACATGCTGTTCAAACTATTTCTTAACTCAGAACACAATGTTCCAGCTATACACCAAATAAAGGTACCATACAGCTTAGAGTTATACCTGCATTAATTTGTGCAAAGTACAAATAAAAGCATATGACATGACTATAGGGTGATTAAGGGTGTGCCTAATGATTAAGGTGTTTAACTGATAGAAACAGGGTACAGGGTTTGATTCTCAACTTTGTCCCTTTTTCCAGATATAAACCTTAAACAGGAATCAAACAGTTTTAGGGAAATTGGCTATGTTTAAAATGACCCACAAAGGCAGCCTAGTACTTACCTATGATTCAGACAAAGGTATTCTTCCACTCTCAGTACACACCTACCAGGGTACCAATACCAATTTAACTTATTTATTCCATTGCTTAAATCCTGCAAAAATACTGTTCCAGTCTACTCCATACGTACTTTTATTATTCAGTACTTTTAAAGTCATTCCCCATACTATATACCTGAAAAATCGAATACTCTGTTAAAGCAGAGATTTGTTTTGTCATCTACTCACCAACAAATTAGAATTGCCACAGCATTTGGCATTGTTACAGTGAAGATAAACCAACGCCATTCCGTGATGTAATAAGCAATCAGGGGTAGTAACATATTCCCAATACACCAAGCTAGACCAGTTATTGTTCCATGAAAAGTCCTCTTCTGCAGTGCAATCCATTCAAGACCTGAAACAGACACATGACAGCAACATTGCTTATGTATTGCCATGTTCACAGAAGAATGCACAATGACATCACATTGCATTCCATAAATAAAAAGTTGCATTAACAAGACATAAGATTGTTATTAATCATGGGAGAACCAGAGAGCACAATATTCAGTTGTTTCAATTTCTTAATTCAGTTAATCTCACCAAAACAAAAGATCCTTAATAATGGAGAACAAGAAAAAGAAAAGTTCCATATAACAAAACTACTGTTAATTTGTTACACTAGCTAAGCAACCTAATCTGACATTAATATTTCATTATTTCTCCATCTCATGGTATTATCTTATACATGTTGTTAATCACATAAGGAGTACATGTTTTATATATAAATTTCCATCTGCATGTTTTTGAAAGAAAGAGCCAAGTCAGTTCCAAAGATTTTAAAAGCATTTGACGTCTGTTTAAGGTTTAAATCTGGAAAGGGACAGATGATCACATTATTGCACATGAGAGATATACTTACTTTTACTTAAAATTATGCTAAAGAAATGTAATAATTTAGGGCAGTTTTCTTTTTCTAATTTTGGAATGCCTTCCAGTGTATCATCAAAAAAGTTCTTGTATCTTGCATGCGAAATTTTTTCTTTTTATAACTACAGTATGTTTTACCTTGGTGACCAGTTTACAAACTTTCTTCTCTTTGACAGACTTGCTTGCCTTCAGTGATCACATTAATAAATCCTGATACATTGTCTATAGACTTAACATAAAAGATAAATATATATATATATATATATATATATATATATATATATATATATATATATATATATATATATATGTATGCATAAATGTATCTACCTGACTTCGTTGAAATCCCATATTATGGAATCCCAGTTTGTTGACACTCAAAATACTGAAATCCCACATCATTGAATGAGTGAAACAATGAAGCTCCACCCAGGGTAAGTAACCAGTTACCCAAAACAGAAACAAAACGCAAACCACAACATCCCTAACGCACCCAGGTGGGCGACTTTGCCCCCCACACACCTCTCACCAAATATACCAACTCCAAGATAGCACTACAGTTGGGAAAAGGGTAAAGTTCATCATCCCGTACAACAGGTTCCTTATCCTGGGAAGATCTTCGTTGTTATGGTGCTTCGATGAAGTGGGGTCTGATATTTTGAGTGTCAACAAAATGAGATTCAATAATATGAGATTTCGACAAAGTCAGGTAGACCCATATATATATATATATATATATATATATATATATGTGTGTGTGTGTGTGTTTACACACACACACACTCACACACACACACACACACACACACACACACACACACACACACACGCGTGCACGCATATAAATATATATAGTTGGCTTGTATATGAGCAAATGTTCATAATGTCATGGTTAAAAACTGACATTAAATAGTTAAAACACACTGAAGACCAAATGTCTTAAATAGCAAACACACAAAAGATCAAGAAAAGAAAATTATTTCCTCTCCAGATCTTCACACTAACTCACCCCCCCCCCCCCCAAATAACACTAGCCTCAAATTCATCTGATTACTGACAGAGTTATGGAAAGGCTTTTGTTAAGGTAAGGTGTAGGGTTTGGGTTGAGGGAAGGGGCAATGCTATGTTTAGGGTTAGCACCCATTACTAAGTTGAGCAGGGGGCCTAACTTCATAACATTAAAATGTGCCATTGTATTTCTCCTAAAGTAATATATGTCTAAGATTTATTTATTTAATTAATTAATTTATTTATTTATTAACTGGGTAGGTATGCTAGTCTATTGATCAGTTTCAGCCATGACCCATTTATGATAAATAATTGACAGATGAACAATATACAACAGCGAACAAGTACCAAATATACTATATGTAACCCAATAATAATTAAAAGCAGTGGCGCACAAACATTATACAATATAGGAGAGTACTTAAAACAGCTGATTAACATTTGTTGTAAAACCAGTATTTGAATACAATGAGCAAGAATTATGTCTAATTTTAGATTTAGATTGACTTTCAGTTCATTGTGAATGTTATTCCATACACAGGACCTATAGTGGAGAAGGCTCTTTCACCGACTGTATTCTTAAACCTTGTATGGGTGAGAGTTGATGACTCATCCTGTGAACTTCTTAGGGAGTAGGTGACAGCCTTGGTCAGAAGCAGCCATTTTAGAGTTGGATAGTAAACAGTTTCAAGGAACCTATAACTCAAAGTAGTTTGGAGTAAAATAGCACTTTCAGTTATAGGGAGTCAATTTGTTTGCTTTATCAGTTCACAATGATGCATATGCTTGTCTAAAGAGCAAATCTGAATACTTTATTTGCAGTGAATTGTAATTCATGAGTATTCTGTGGGATGAGTGTAGACAAAACATTGAGAGATCATTTTCCAGTTTTGGTAGGAGTATGCTTGTAGCTGAAGCAAGACATGTAAATGGATATAGGAAATGAGAGCTGCAGTAAAATAGTTTCAGTTGAGTTAGAAGTTTGGAAGTAATATTGTCAGCGTGAAGAGAAAAGTTCAGTGTGGGGTCTAGAATTAGGCCGAGGGGCATTTTGTATGACATTCTCATTATTGTTTATGCTCAGATTAGAGGGGTAGACCAGTTTTCTTGGGATGGAGAAGGGCGACACATTAGTTTATTTTAATGCTCGTTAATTGTTTGTTATTGTGTGTCAAGAATATTAACTTTGAGAAGCTTGTCTGCAGTTTCTGCTGTAGGGCAAGTTGTGTTGAAGTATATTCTGTTATTAAAAATCATCTGTGTACAAAACCAACCAGATATCATTAATAAAGAGTAAGAATATTAGAGGACGTAGTATGAAAATTTGTGGCACTTTGATGTTCAGGGTACCACTGTCAGACAGTGTATTATTTGCAAAAACTTGGAATGTTCTTTCTTTTAGGTAGCTTTAAAACCAATTAATTGTGCTGCTGTCACACTTTAGTTGGTATAATTTGTGGAGGAGGTGGTTGAGATGTACTGTCTCAAAGTCCCTAGTCATATCAATGAATATCCCTGCTAAGATGTGCCCATTAGTTATATTATTATATAATTGTGTTACTTACTATAGTAAGAGCAGTGATGGTGCTGAATGAGTTTGTGAAGCTGTGTTGTTGGTCACAGAGCAGGCCATAATTATTTTTGTGCTGAATAAATTATTTATAAAGTAGTTTTTCCCAAGATATTGGTAATAGGGCATACACTGGATATGGGTCAAAAGTCATTTAGGTTTGTAGGTTTGGAACTTTGGGTAATCGAATGATCACAGAATGTTTGAATGCTAATGGGATTTTCCCAATGGTGAGACAGAGAGAGATTAATATGGGTGAGGGGTAAGGCAATGTTAGTAGCAGCTACTTTCATTTATCATTTGTGCACGTGTATTTTCTAAGCTACCTCTAAGAAGTTACAATATTGCATAATCTGTCAGCCCTTATAAGTTTTTCCTTGAGAAGTGAAGAAAGCAGATATTGACAATGGTAACAATAGAATCCAACCACATGCGTGTAGCTGTAGACTTCCTAAACAATGTAGAACAAACTTTCTTTTTGTAATTTAGTGACAGCAAGTGATCCATTACATCTGTTTATTAGACATATTTCCCAGAAATTTAATGCCAAATTGATTAGCATTCAAATGCTGGACAAAAATCACAAAACATGTTTACCATTCCTTGAAAACAAACAAAAAAACCCCCAAAAAAACAAATCATCAGATATGATGGAAAACCTCCACAATGCTAAAGGAAAAAGTGGCATAAAATGCTGTTGCTCAAGATAATGCTTAGACATATTTATTTATTTATTTATATTTTGCCAGTTGACTTAATCCTTCTGGGCCAGGCCCATTTTCAGAGGAGACCCACAGAGATCGCATAATGCTGGTAGTAAAACTAGAAGCAAATAATAAAATATATCAAATGAAATACAGTATAGTGTTAAGGAATAATATTAATTGATAGCTTCTATTAGAATAACAAGAATTTCTATTACATGGTTCATTTTTAAAGCATATTGACATTCTTCAGTTGGAAATAATTGTCTACTTTACATCAGGATCATCAAAAAAGAGGCAAGTAATTGATATGTAGGTCCTCTTTTGGAGCAGGATAAAAAAGATTGCAGTTTAGGGATAAGTTCTTATGAGAAAGAGTGGCTACCCCTGTTGTGGTATCCTGGAACTGCAAATAAGATTCTGTGTGAAACACAAAGTAGTTTTCAGTATTGTCATACCAATGAATTATTGCCAGCTTGTAAACAATGAACTACTGCATCACTTGTGTCATAGTGACTAAATCTACCTGTAAAGTGCATGAATATCTAATGTTACCAAAAACAATTCTCTTGTCAAGAAACAAAACCCAACTTCTCCAATGAATGGTAAGCATCCTACCATAAGAATCAGTTTGTTTGGCAACATGTTGCAAAGTTTTATCCAGCAACACTCTGACCCTTTTATTAAAGTCCCATATATAGCAACCATAGGATAAACAGTTGGATTACACATAGATTTATGGATCTTTGGTAATCCATATAACATGGTTACCCAATGAACTTCAGCCTGCAACTACTCACATTTTTGCTAAGTCAGAATAGTTTTTATAAGCATCTTCTGAGCAGAATCATGTATTCCATTGGATTAAAAGACAACATAAGATAGGTTCCAATATCAGAAAGCAGATGTATGCAGATAGTTTTGTACTAATTAAGGGTAAAATGCAACAATATTTTGTTCCTTGTCTGCTTCTTTCATGATTATATAATGTTATTTATATGTGTGTTTCAATCAACAGCCTTACTGATTCACATCCTTGTTATTTCTTTGCCAGTTTTTTTAACCCTTGTTGCCTGACAATTACCAGACTCCCGCAGAGCAATAAATCCATTCATTCATCAACACTGAAGTGAAAATCAGCATGGAAGGACCTTCATTTAAGCAGCTAATGGGAGGGTTCAACATTTTCTTACTTGTGCCTAATCCCCATGCAAGCACTTGGCTTTACATTATAGGCTGGTATTAAAAGTTGATGCTTATATTTATTTTCTATAGTGGGAACATTCTATAATTGAAATGTTTCACTATGTATAGAATTCAGTATCTTAAAGTCAGACCTATGTACAATTCTAATTATATTTTGCTTACTCCTTATGCATGTGGTCAAAAGACCTTAGATAGGATTAGGACTATCAAATTCTAATTATATTTTGTTTATTCCTTATGTATGTGGTCAAAAGACCTTAGATAGGATTAGGACTATCATTAAGATAGTCTATATACAATGCAGTTCTGTAATATAAATGGATAATTCTGTCAACCTTTAACAGGATCTACAAAATATCCTTCCCTGTTAGTCATTAATAGCCATTGAGAGATGTTAAGTAGACAGACATGTTCAATTCAGTTCAATTCAGAGAAGCATAAGGATCAGTTGCATGTTCTACAGTACCACAGTTCTTTACATCTTGCAGAAGAGAATAAACAAGGTGCGGCAGTAGACAGAGATAGCTGGGGAACTTATACATATATGCTATAAGTCTTGAATAGTGAGGTAAAAGAAAGGTTAAATAACTAGTTTTAAGAGATAAAGAGGTAAAGGACATTTTAACTCATCCAAGTGAAGATCTTAATTTGAGGAGAAACATTTTCACTATCTGCTAGACAATTATAAATTAATTCCTAAAGTCCACTGATATTCTTAATACATTTGTCAGGAATTCAATTTTTAAACACTTTATAATAAAAGGAGGCATAGACTTCATCAAATTAGTTAACATATACAGCAAATGCACCCTTAGTAAATTAAATTTATAATTAGCAAAAAAAGATACATTTAATATGATATTAATGTGCTTTGTCTATGTTCCATAAATCCTGAATTAAATCTTAAAATAATGCCACAGCTTACTGTCATGAAGTGTTTATCTAGGAATGAACCATAAAATGTATCAGTTAATTTGGTAATACTTTTTGATTGAAAAGGGATCCATATTAAGCTTGTTGATAAAGATTGTACTAGACTGATTCAAGTATTAATCTGAAAATGCATTATTTTCTTGCAGTGACTAGCTTCTGATGGATATGAAAGATATGAAAAGAATATATGTTTTACCTCACATTAAGGAGCTAAAGGTTTCAAAAATCTCTGGGGTGAGGGAGAGCAAGTGAGAGAAAGAGAAAGAAAAAGACAGATCAGTCTCAAAGCTTCAAACACTTAATTTGGTGTATTAGCCGGATTAAAATTATTCAAAATATTATTTATGTCAGATGACTTAATGTGATGCTTTCCACTGATTGCTGGACAATTAGATATGTGTTCACATATTGATCAGATTACATTAATACGTTTGTCATAATTTGAACTTTTAATAACTTGACCTTGAAAGGGGTCATGGACATATAGATCAACTGCACTCTTTAAAAAACTGCATTTATAAGTACGGTAAGACAATAATATTGTGTTGGGTTTGCATCTTTTTCATAAATCTTAACCAAATCTTGAAATAATGCTACAGCAGACTGTCCTAAAAGTATTTAGCTAGGATTGCAATATAGAGTTTAATGGCTGAGATAATTATGGAGATTTGGCAATAATCTTTGATTGAAAGAGGGTCCATATTAAACTTCTTATTTTTTCCAAAATGTTTTTTATTTTTTTTAGAAAAAAACACAATAACCTAACATTAAACAGATAATTCTTATCATTTAAACAATAAATTAATAACAAAAACTGAACAAACATAAATCAACTATTTACAATGGTGTATACTAATCTTGTAAGTATATAATCTACAAGGTATTGTACCAACATTTTAGTTAAATATTTAAATCAAACTTTTTGATTATATATTTACATTTTAACCAAGTATTATAATGTGAAGTTGTCTCATTTGTTGTCCTTTTAATAGTAGCTAATTCATATTGACATGCTTTATTTGAAATATTCTTAAACTCCTTTAATGTAAAGGTAGTTTAATTTTTTAATTAATTGTAACAACTTTTTTACAGTAACCAAAATATTCCATAGAAGAGTATATTTTATTCTGGGTATGTTCTCATGGATTGGAGAATTAAATAAAACCAATGATTTGGTTAAACTAAAGTTATCATTAAAAATAATATGTAGTCAATAGTTTATATTATCCCAGAATGGTTTAACAATGCTACAATCAAATAACATATGTTGCCAGCCTACTTTCAATTTAGATTTATATTTCCAACATGCAATTTCTTTTTTTATCCAAAAATTCTATTTTTTGAGGTGCAATAAAGGCTCAATGAATGTATTTCCAAAACAATAATCTCCATCTTAGAGAAAGAGTGGTTTGATTTGATGATAATAATATAATTTTTTTATCTTCGTCTTGTGAGTTATAGTTTTTAACTAATGTGAAATATTCCCAGTAGCATCTTTTAAAGTAAACTTTTTTAAATATATTTTGAATAAATGCACTTTTCCATATTCATAATTGTAGTCTAGAATACCTAAAAATTCTAAAAAGGGGGACTGAGTCTTTTATAGATAATTGCATCAAATCAATTTTATGACTAATGAATTGTTTATTTGAATATTTAACCACTTTTCTTTGTCAATATAATATATTCCATAGACAGTATTTACCTTTACCTATAACTTGATGCCAATAAATTAAATGTTGTTTTTTTCAATTTAAGCATATTCGAGAAATGTAATGTATTAAAACAGTCCTTTGCAATGGCTATAACAGATAGTATGAAAAAACATGTTTTATAGTCTGGAATTTAATTTTTTTTTTCAATATCGTTAACACATTTCTAATATAATAAGAGTTTATTGAACTAATGTTATTTTCTGTATAATATTAATTTTACAGGCATTTAAAGTTATTGCTTAATATTTGATTGTGGTGCATTATCTTATTATTTGATTTTAACCCAATGTTTTCATGAATTTCTTTCCATTTAACCATAAAGTAATTGTTTTGCTGACAGATGATAATATATATATATATATATATATATATATATATATATATATATATATATATATATATATATATATATATATATATATATATAATTCTAAGTCTGGAAATCTAATACCACCAATTTCCCAGTCTCTCAAATGATGTTCTAATGCCAATTTAGGTTTGTTAGGATGCTATAAAAAGTTTATGAAAAAATAATTAAACTGCTTTATATATTCTTTAGAAGGAGGAAGTAAAATAGATTGAATAATATGTAACAATTTGAAAGAATAATAATTTTAATCAAAGTTAATGTATCTTCCATTAAAATAACACATTTTATTCCATTTATTGACACGCTGTTTTATATTTTCCAATATATTGTTATGATTTGGTGAAATTAATCCTTGTAAATTATCTGTTAGTATGACACATACCTATTTGATTTTTCTTTCTGTTGTAACATATTTAGTAAATCTTTTATCTATTCAGAGTGCATTATTATTTATCAAAAGTATATTAGTTGCATCCTTATTAAAACTAAGTCCTGATATTCTTCAAATGTTTCTATTGATTTAAATAAAGTTTGAAGAGACTCATTACTATCATTTAGAGTTAATAAAATGTCATCTGCAAAAATTGTATTTTAGAGAAAAAAATTGTAATATTTGCATTGGCTCTAATATGATTTGCAAAAGGTTCTATAACCAGAGCAAATAACAGGGGTGACAGTCGACATCCCTGTTTAGTACCTTTTGTGATTTCTATTGATTTAGAGATATATGAACCAACGTCAACATAAGTCAGGAGTTTTTCATATACCTGTTTGATAAGTTCTATAAATTTAATTGAGAATTGTAATTATTCCAAACTAGTTAGTAAAAGCTCCCAATTAACTGAATCAAAAGCACTATTAATATCTAAACTGATAAAGATTAATTTATTTTTGTATTTGCTAATTTTTACTAGTTATTGCTTATTCTAACCATTTATAGCACTTTTTGTTGTCTGCTGCCTACTGTTCTTTACTGTATTTTATTGCTATAAACTAATCTGCACTATTGTACTGAAATTGTCTGCCTTACAGGGCCTGTTAAATCACTTTTGTTACTGTCACACTGTTTGTAAAGCTTTTTTAGATAGTTCCACTGTGTGAAAGGTATTAACTGGAAATGTTCTCCATTTGTTAAGCATATGTTTGTTTGTTCTGATTTCCTGCCAAGGAGTGTATCATATAACTGATTTGTTTGCAGTTAAAAACATTCTCTAGAGTCTCCTTTCTCATTTATCTGTTTAAAACTTTCATTTAGTGTCTAACTGCTATTTTTTTGCTGTGATAAACACTTCTGTAGTGTTTTCTGCCTTAAATAGTGTAGCTAGTGGCTGTAGCATAGTTTCCCACCCTCCCTTCCTATTGGTGTCTTGATCTTATACTTCATAGCTTTGCAATTGCCTGCTCCTAATGTAAATTTTATCTGGGACACTCCTCCCAGTCCAGTGTCATTAGCTCATTCTACCTAATACAGAGAGAGTATTTGTGAATGCCAACCCCCTAGTTTCTTAACCTTGAATTATCTCCTTTCTCCCTTTCCACTTTACAAAAAAAAAAAAAAAAAAACTTTATTCAGCTGCTTTTAAAGTATTTGTGTTTTTTCTTCCTACTCTATTACTTCATCTTGTTTTTTCTGCTACTTGTTCTCTAAAGTGTTCAATTGCATCTTCTCTGCTGCATTTATTAATGCTTGTTTTAGCCTGCTTAAATTTTAAATGTCATTCTAAACTTTAGGCTACAGTCTGTACTCTCTCCTTCACAAGCCAGTATATCTGGCTCTGAGAAGGTTGACAACACACTCACTACACCTCAAACACCACCCACAACTACACAACACCCACCCACATATGCAGAGGTTCTCAACAAAAACAAACCCAAACAAAGGGGACCTCAGAGGCAAAAACACATGAGAACTCCACAACCCTCCACACCACATACCATGCATAGTCCACACACCAGTGTCTTACAACCTCTAAGGCCTGATCATAAACCCAATACATTAGTCATAGGAGACTCCACTGTGAGACACACAGATGTGCATCTCACCAGGCTGGATAAGGAGAAAGTCAAAGTTAGTTGTTTGTCAGGTGCCAGAATCCACCATATCACACATGCACTCAAGTCTCTCAACAACAGGTACTGTTATGACTCTGTCATAGTCTTTGTTGGTGTGAATGACTTGAGAAGTACCTCCCTGGACTATATGAAGAGAGCCTTGATTGAGCTCATTGAATATGTGTCCCAGGCAGGCATGTCCCTACCCTTAAGCAGCATTCTACCATCACCTAGAATGATGCCTCAATACAAACAGAAAATTATTGATTTTTAACAATTGGCTTAGTTTCTAGTGTCATTCCAGGGGGATCCAGTACCTGACAGCCTGGGAAGATATGATTGACAGACCACAATGCTTTGCTAAAGATGGCCTGCATCTTTCTCACTTGGGGTTCAGGCTTCTGGCAAAGGCTCTTGCCACCCCCACAGTGCCTTTTTTTAGGAAAAGTCATGAGGTCAATACTACAAACATTAAAATTTCAACAAAACACAAATTAAAAGTCATGCTGCTAAATGCTAGGCATCTAAACATGAAACTGCACTCATTGCAAGCATTCTTAACCCTGGAAGATGCTGACATTTGTGCAGTCCCCGAAACCTGATTCAAAGCTGCGGAGAGCACCCCAGTCTTACCTGGTTGCTCATCCTATCATACATTCAGACCCCAAAATGTGGGCAGCAAAGCCAAAGGAGGTGAGGTTTCAGTATATATTAAAGGCACACACACCTCCATGCTGGTCAAACAGTATGATGCACAAGAGACACTCCAAGTTCAGTTAACCGTTGACAAGACCCCTATTCAAATTATAGCTAGCTACAGACCCTCAAATTTGACTAGAGATGCCCACTCCACCTATCTGAACCTCTTCAAATCTATCAAGATTCAACCCTTTACCCTGATCCTGGGTGACGTTAATTACTGAACCAAAGATTGGAAAAACTAATCAAGTCAGAAACACAAAGGCCCAGAGATTCCTCGATTTTATCAACACAAATGCCTTGGAACAGCTAGTCGATACCCCCACAAGAGGTGATAATATCTTGGACTTGGTATTAACCAACATGCATAACCACTGCAGCACCCCTACAGTATCATCCTCCCTGGTAAGATCAGATCATAAAGCTGTCACTTTTGAAATCACCATCTCCCCTGACCCACCTCTAGCTAGGGTTAAACAAAAAAAACTTCTCCAAAGCTGATTACAACCTCCTGAGGGATGGTATAAACAGTTTCACAGCCCCTCCCCCACCGTAGGAACTGGTAACAATGTCCAAATCTACACCAAAGTACTATACAAGCATTTATATAGATGCATGGAATCAAGAATACCTGACAGGACAAAATCATCCTCCACAAGGAAGAGTAAACCTGTCTGGTGGACATCTGCAATAAATAATCTATATAACAAAAGGAAAAAAATTGCTGTCCAGGACCAGAAGGAGCAGGTGCCCAATTGGAAGCCATCTCCCCTTAGCCTGAACAAGCAAATAAGAGCTATAGTGAAATCCTCTAAAGCCAACTTTGAGTCTAAATTGGCCGTGTCTACTAGAGACAATCATAAGGCCTTCTTCACATATGTCCGCAATCTCAAAGAAAGCACCTAGATTTTTTCAGAACTGGTGGTCAAGGACACCACATGCACAAATGCTGCAGATATAGACAATCTACCGGCTGACAGATTCAGTGAAAACTTCTCCCCTCTGTCCACCCCATCAGTAAATCAGGACATCCCCAGTACCTGCTCCCTACCCCTTATCTCTAGGGAACAGGTCATCACTGCCCTCTTAAAGGCAAAAAATACAGCCTCCATCAGACCCAATAGCATCACAGGTTGCATCCTACTTGAACTCAAGCATGAACTTGCAGCACCATTAGCCACCCTATTCAACCAAAGCCTGAGCACCAGCTTTGTCCCAGCCCAATGGAGGACAACCACTGTCATCCCTTTACACAAAGGTGGAGCATCCACCGATCCAGGAAATTATAGATTCATCAGCCTAACTAGCCTAATTTGCAAGGCCATGGAACAGATTATCATGGACCTCATTGACAAGGACATTGGCGCCCTCCAAATACTCAACCTTACACAGTTTGGCTTTGTCAAGGGGAGGTCATGTCTGTTAAATCTGGTCAACTTTTTTGAAACAGTCACCAAAGCCATGGATGAAGGGAAGACAATGCACAGCACCTACCTTGACCTAGCCAAACCCTTCAACACTATTTCCCACTCGGGCATAGTAGATAAACTCTCTCAACTAGGCATCAATCCATATGTTACCAAATGGGTAGCAAACTGGCACACTGATAGAAACCTCCTAATCAAAATAGGGGAAGCCACCTCAAGCAGTAGACCTGTAACAAGCGGCATACTCCAGGTATTGGCCTTGGGGCCTCTGTTATTCATGATATACTTCTCTGAGGTGCAGGCCAAAACCAACGGGCTATGGCTGGCCAAGTTTGCAGATGACTGCAAGCTGTGCACAGTCATCAATTCCCCAAGTGATGTGGACTTCCTCCAAGACGGTCTCACCCAAACAAATGACGGGTGCCAGAAACATGGCCTCAAGCTGAATGCCAAAAAATGCATCATCATCCCCTTTGGGGAGAGTGATGTCCCCACATATTATCACATTAATAGCAATGTCCTAAGTACACAATCAATAGTGAGGGATTTGGGCACCCAGGTTGATAGCAACCTGACTTTTGACCACCATGTTGCTTCTGTTGTACAGAAAGCTTTCTACATGACCCACCTCATAAGTAAGGGTATCTCATCCAGGACAAAGAGGTCATAACATCCATGTAGTCTTCCCTTATAAGGCCAATTACTGAGTACAATGCTCCCTTCAGCATGCACCTCACAAAGCACATGCAACAGCTGGAGACACTACAGAGGTACCTCACCAGGAGAATCCAGGGTCTCAAACATCTAACTTACACAGATAGGCTAAAAGCCCTGTCCCACTACTCAGTTTCATACAGACTCCTCAGAGGTGACCTCTGTCTGGCATACAAAGCAATTTCAAACCCCGGCTTGATGGGACTGCTGCATATCCACAAGTCAAGCTCCACTCGAGCAACCTATATGCGTGACTTCAACCTGGTCTGGGATATCAATAGGACTTGTTGGTGGGACAGATTTGTGTCCCAGAGACTCCCCCATCTGTGGAATAGACTCCCTCTCCACATCAGCAGCAGAGTACCTCATTATCACTTTTTAAGCACAACCTGGATAACTGGATGGGGAACAGAAAATACACACCTGGGATTCCACCTGTGTCCCTGATGGACAGGGGCTTTGGGTGCTGACTTGTCTAAGTATGGGCTAAACTCTTGGCTAAGCTTTTAAGGGCCTCATGGCCAACAGCCTAGTAACCTCCTATGATCCTATAATCAATTAGAGCAAGCTCTTTTTAATATTATTATAAGAATGTCTCAGTATAAATTCCATTTGAGCTTCAGTAATTAACAAAGGTAGAAAGTGTTTAATTCTATTTGCATAGATTGCCATTAACATTTTACGATCAATATTTAATAAGCATATCGGCCTATATGATGAACAATTTTATGGATCTTTATCAGGTTTTATAATTGGCAAGATAATAGTGGATTTCAAGATGGAGAAACATTTAAGTGTTGGACTGTTAAATATATGTTTAATAATATGGTAAGTGCTTCTTTTTGCATTAGTTTGTACAGTTCAGGAATATGTCCATCACTTCCTGGAGCCTTATTGGCCTTTAATTTTTTTAATTTGATCTTTACTTTCAGTCATAGTAATAGATTTTTTTCTATTAATTTAATTTGCTCATTAATTTATTTTGAATATTTTACTTAAGAAATATTTAATTACCTTTTTGTATTATTCTTGTGTTGGTTTGATTCATTTTATGAAAATAATTTATGAATGCATTTAATATGCCTTTCTACTCTATTACATTGTATCTGCTAGCTGTAGGGCTGTTGTAGGTAGTTTGTGTGGTCTTGTTACATTTGGGCTCCAAACCAGCTATTCTGCATTAAGAAGGTGTTTTTCTGCACCCTTGTGGCAGAAGTGTGCTCATCTATCCTAACTAAGTTGGGGATTGCTCTTGAAAAGGCTATTGTGCGCTTTCCAACTTGGTAGTTAGCTCAAAGCTTGTTTCTCTTTACTCGTATTTAAGCTTCTCAATTATTTGTGTGGTGCTACTCTTCACTCAGTGACACTTATCAGTGCCTTGTATAGACATAGAAGCCTGGAAGTACAGTTTTTCCCTAAGCAGCTGTCAGCAAAACCCTTCCAAGCTTATCTGCTGCTCTAGGAGCAACTCAGTTGCACACTGAGCAGTGTTGCCTTATTGATCATCCTTAGCCTACACAAGGTATAGGGCCCTCTTGTAGTCTCAGCTGTACAAGTACAGTCTTGTCACATTAATCTATTCCTTCCCTAATAAAACATAAAGTAGGAGTCTGCTTTCATAGACGGGCAGTTTCCCATCATCTCTCTGGCCAGCTGGATAAATATGGGCATCCTGAGGCAATGTAACAATTGTCTCATGTATACTGATAAACACTAACTCCCGAAACAGATACTTTATGTGAGAGATATAGTTACACTATGAAACTGGAGTCAAGACTCTCAAATTAGGGCAAATCAAATGTCAAACAGGTTATCAGTACACACACATGCACACACTTCCCATACTAAATAAGGATACGACATATAAACCCACATATGCGGAGGTACTCGTTAGTAACTTAAAAGATCAGAGGCCTCCCAAACAGAAACCATATACACACATAACAATGCAAAAAAATAATCACAACACATAATAACATACTCACCAGTGCCTCAACAAATAAGCTTATAAGGTGTTCCACCACAAAACCTAATGTATTGGTCATAGGTGACTCCACTGTGAGACACATGGATGTTTCTCCATAATGTGATATCCTTCCTGATAAGATCAACTGTGAATAAGTCTAATTCAATGTAATTATAAGACCAGATACCTCATCAAGTTCAAAAATGCTTAGA
Organism: Protopterus annectens; assembly: GCF_019279795.1. NCBI lineage: Eukaryota > Metazoa > Chordata > Ceratodontiformes > Protopteridae > Protopterus > Protopterus annectens. The sequence goes on from NC_056725.1 coordinate 410,194,973, forward strand.
ATTTTTCAAAGACAAATCATTCCTACTAAGTGATGCTATAAGAAGTTTCAAAGCCCGCTTGAACACAGATAGCACAGACTCCTATGCAGAGGTTTACACTAATGTGCTGTATAACCATTTAACAGTTGTATAGAATCAGCTGAACCTGATTGGAGTAAAACCATGTCTTGCCAAAAAAACAAGCCTCCTGGTGGATCCCTAGCAAAACAGGCTATGCAGCAAAATAAAGAAACTAATGTCCAAGAGCAAGAGGGAATTGGCTCAACAAAGGAAGAAATCCTTCTGTAGCTTAAACAAACACATTGGAGATCTTGTCAAGCCCTCCAACGTTAATCATGAAGCAAAAATAGCCTCACTAGCTAAGGATAATCACAACACATTCTTTGACAATGTCTGAAATCTAAAAGGGAATACCCAGCTATGTGCTAAACTGCTTGTGGATGGTACCACCCTTTCTCAACCAGAGGTGAAAGCCAACATGCTAGCTGACAGATATGGAGCAAACTTCACCCCATTGTTTCCTGCAGTCATCCCCCAAAGTATACCTGCCACCATTCCTCAGCCTGTTATCTCAAGAAAGCAGGTCATCTCAGTGCTCTCCAAGGCCAAAAACATGACATCCATGGGACAAGGCAACATCCCATGTTGCCTTTTAAACAACTTTAAAACATGACCTAGAAGACCCACTTGGATCCCTGTTTAACCACAATTTGCAAACTGGCTATTTTCTGGCAGAAAGGAGCATAGCAATAGTAATCCCTCTGCACAAAGGTGGACCATCACCCGACCATGGGAATTATATACTCATAAGCATGACTCACCTCATCTGCAAGGCCATGGAAAGAATCATGATGGACCTTATTAACAAGGACATAGGTTATCTCCAAACTCTGGACCCAACACATTTCAGATTCGTTAAAGGTAGATCATGCCTGTTAAATATGGCTGACTTCTTCAAGAAAGTCACCAAGGCCCTGGACTAGGAAAACACAATGCATACCATCTATCTTGATGTAGTCAAGTCATGTGACACAATTTCCCACTAAGATATTATAGAGGAACTCTTCCAATTGGAGATTAACCCCTACGTTACAAGGTGGGTAGCTAACTGGCTTACTGACAGGACACATACTGTAAAAGTGGGTGACTTTACCTCTAGTAAAAGACCAGTTACCAGTGATGTACCACAGGGTTCTATGCTGGATCCCTTACTGTTTGGACTTTTATTTCTCAGAGTCCAGGCAAACTTGGATGGCCTGTGGCTGACCAAGTTTGCTGACAATTGCAAATTCACAGCAATCATTGAGTCCCCCAGTGATGTTAATATACTGCAGACAGGGTTAACACAGACAAATGATTATTGCCAAAGCCATGGATTAAAAGTAAATGCAAAAAAATGCATTATTATTCTCTTTGGGAAATTTATTTATTTATTTATTTAGCATTTGTTTACAAGAACAGTCCAACTGGGTTAGAGCCCATTTTCAGCGAAGGCCCGGGGAGAAACACTCCAAATACATGTCTTTGGAATGTGGGAGGAAACTGGAGTACTCAGAGGAAACCCACATGAATGCAGGGAGGACATGTAGACTCTGCACAGAAAGCAGCCCAGCTGAGACTCCAACAGGAGAACCTCTTCCTGTGAAGTGACAACACTAACTGCTGCACCACTGTGCCACCTTAACCCATACAGATATTAGATCTAATAGACATCCCTGCTAACTACATTACAGACAGTACCCCCATAAGTGTAAACCCAGTGATACATCATTTGGGTACTTAGGTTGATAGCAACCCAAACTTTGACCACCACATATCCACAGTAGTAAGGGAATCTGGATCTATATTAGTTTTCTGAAAGTATTTTTCAGTAAACACCTTTCTGTCAATCCTTATTCAATGAACTTCACTTCCATGATTCGCTGAATTTACTAAGGGCAAGGAAGTAGTTGTCCAACTACACAATTTTGCCATTTTTCACACTGTGGTGTGATCTTGGAGTTGGTATATATATATATATATATATATATATATATATATATATATATATATATATATATATATATAGTAGGGGGACATGGGGCCATAGCCCCCCACATGGGGGTGTGGGTGGTGAAGCCCCCCACTTGGCTGGGTTTGATTCTATTACTTTTGGGTTCCATTGTGCTGTGGGGTAATTGTTTCCTTGCCTTTGGTAAATTCCGTGAATCTCAAAAGTGAATTTTGCTGAATAGGGGTTGACGGAATGGTGTTTGCTGAAATAAACTTTTGGCAAACTGATATAGACCCATGAAATCCTTTTATGTGGTGCATCTTATAAGTAAAGGCATTACATCTAGAACTAAGGATGTTATAATTCTATTATACTCAGCCCTCATCAGACAATAATCAAGTACAATGCTCCCTTTTGCATATAACTCACCAAATACCTGCAACAATTGTAGAGACCACAGAGGTTTCTCAACAAGAAATTACAGGCTACACAAAAACAAGTATAACATGGAAAGACTGAAAGTCTGTCACTGTACTCTGTCTCCTACAGGTTGCTAAGTGGTAACCTGTACCTGTTTTACAGGGAAGTCTCTGGCCCAGCCCTGATGAAAATGCTACTCATTCGTAAATCAAACTGCATGAGGGTCACTCACTCTAGGGATCTTAAACTAGCCTTTGACATGAACAGATCATGCTGGAGAGGTAGCTATATTTCCATTGACTACCACTTCTCTGGAGCAAGCTTCCAATTCATATGAAACAGAGCCTCACCCTGACCCTCTTTAAATGCAACCTAGATCAATGGATGAGTGACTGTAAATTCACTCCTGAGGTTGGTGGCCATGCCCCTTCTGGACGAGGAAGTCATTATTAAATGCCATAGGCCATTACCTCTGCAAACTTCACTCATCAAACCACTGACAATTGGGTAACTCGGGATAAATATGGTAGGCTTGTGAGGACTTTAGGGCTGTTAGCCTAGTAAACTTCTGTGAATCTATGAACCTATATCTGTAACTTATTTGTTACTCTTTGGGATTAAGATTTCTTTAATATGATTAGACTTATTTATTAGGGTATTATTTTATGGGTTTTCTAAATATTTTGTATTTAACTAGTTAAATTCTTCTAGTAAGTTTTTATTCTCCTTTTGTATATTAAATTTTGACTAGTCAATTTTCTCTTGTAAATCTATTAAGTCTTTGTCCCAGTGTTTTATCTTACTCCAGCTCTATTCAGTCGCTCAGAGGTGACCACCCAGATTTGATGAATATGCTCTATTAATAGAGGGACAGATTCATCACCCAACTATGCTGTGGAATAAAATCCCGTATATGTGAGGCAGAGCATGGCCTTGTTCAAGAGAAATCTTGACCAATGGATGGGAGATCGCAGATATACCCCAGGGATTACCTCAGTGTCACTGCTCAACAGAGGCACAGCAAAATAATGGGTATAGTTCATGGGCTAGGCTTATAAATGCCCTCGGGCAGATAGCCTAGTATGAACCTATGAACCTATGAACCTATTAATATACCAGCTTGTTATTTTGCCATATAAATACGCTTTTAAAGACTCTCAGCCATATGCTTCTGATACTGTATCACTATTATTTATGTATATAATTATTTGAATTTCAGTAACATACTGATCCTTAAATTCTTTCAGCTTAGTTATATATGCTGAGATTCGTTTGAAAGATATAATATTATTTGATTTAACAATAGTTTTAAAGTAATGGCATTATGAGCTGAAAATGGGCATAAAGCTACTTTAACTTTCTCTGTACAATTGATCAAATCACTTGAAATATAAACTTTATCTGTTCTAGATTGTGTGTTGAATCTGTAAGAATAGCGGATGAAAAATAAAGAGTCTGAATATGAATGATCATTTGTATCTTTGGAATAGTATAATTTAAGAAAATTTAGAAAAGCCTTACCCAATGCAGATTTTTTACATTGTTTAATAGTATTAGTATCATTCTCATTTAATAGACAGATAAAATCCCCAGCCATCAATTAAACTACCTTTCAAATTTAAAACTAGTTCTTTTAGTTATTGCTTATCAAATTTAGCTCCAATGCCTGGGGTCCAATAAACATGAACTAATGTATACACTTTCCCTTTTAAATCTAATGTTACTGTATATAACATTCATTTCCTGTCAGTAGATGTGTTTATAATCTTGGGTGTTTTTAAAGACTTCTTCCATAAAATAGCTATTCCTTTTTCTTTTATTTAAAATGAGAAAAAAGTATCATAAACTGACTGGTATTAAGTTGCTCAATATATTTTTGTATTTAATGCATTTCTTGTAGGAATATGAGTTGAGCCTTAAACATTTGTAAATATTTGTTTAAACTACCCCTTTTGCATCCCTTACTTAAACATTTATAGAAATACAAATTAAAAGTGACATATACTTTGATAGACAGTATTGAAATCTCTATTTAGAATAATATATCTTATGTTACAAGTATGATATAACCTGTTTGAATGTGAGTTTATGTAAGACAATTTCAAAAACATTAAAAGTGTGAATTTTAAAAATTATAGTAAACACTGAGTTTGTTGTGCAAATCAAGTTAATATGTAATGATCTTAGTTTAAACCCCTCCCCTTTCATGGAGTTTGAAACTCCCAGTTTTTTATAGGAATACTCTCCAAAAAACTGCCTCATAATCAGAAGTTAGCAATTTAATATTTGTGAAAATGAGTCATTCTTCAATCCAATATTATAATTTTTGCACAGTTTATATTTGCCAGATTTCTTTATTTACCACTTAGAAAGTGTGTGACCTTTAGATCATAGCCTGATTGGAAAATGAACATTCTCCAGCAGGGTGTTAATCTACAGGTAATGCCCACTGAAAAATGAGTCTGCTGCTTCACAGCAGTGGATCAAGCTGCCATGGAGCTCGGATTGAAAAAAAGTAATGTCTGCCATTATTTTACACTTGCTAAGAAGCACTTTTGCTGTTTAATGAGTGTAAAATAAAATAAAATGTAAAAAAAAATTTAAAAGTGTGTGCATGCATTTGTGTGTGAAAGCATATCCATGTATGAGTGTGAGAGAGATTGGTTGAGATACTATTTTAAACTCACTAAGCAACACTTTTGCTGTTTAGCGAGTATAAAAAAATAAATGAAACAGAAAGAAAGTGTGTGCATGTGTGTTAGTGTTTTTGTGTGTGTGTGTGTGTGTGTGTGTGTGTGTGTGTGTGTGTGTGTGTGTGTGTGTGTGTGTGTGTGTGTGTGTGTGTATGAATGTGGTTATGTTTCTGTATTTGTGAGTGAATGCATGCATGAAAGCATAAGAGAATATGGCATGTGTGTGTGTGAGAGTGAAGAGTGAGAGCGATTCCTGGCAGCAACATTGAAGAGTCTTGTGTACTTCTTAGCTCAACATATCTGGATACCTCTCAACTATCCAGATTTTTGCAGAATATACAGTTTTTGCCTCATATTTTTTGTCTGTTCCTAATATAATTAATGATTTTCTGTCAAATGGCTAAGGACTGAAGTCACTAAAAATGACACATAATTGAGTTTCAGACTTCATATACTCCAGAAAATGCATGGTAACACAAAACCTATTATTCTAGCAACTGTTTAAGTTTATAACAGCAATATTTAAACTCTATTCCTATTTTGGGTCTTTACTTACCCCCATTATTTCTCACTTTGTCCACATTTCTTGTGCTAAAATGTTAAGACTTACAGTGGATAAACCTAAAATAAACAGGAGAGAAAGGCTCAAAATAGGAACATGTTTTAAATGTTGCTGTTAAAAATTCACAGTGTTACAAGAATTTTATGATTGATGTTAGCATGAATTTTGTAAAGCACAGATGTGTGTGTGACTGAGTCAGACTTAACAGTGACAACAGCAGAAGTAAAGAGGTTTGCATACCTCCTGACTTTTCAGCTGAAGAAATCTGAATAAAGCCTAAAATAAAGAGGGAACAAAGGCTCAAAAATATGAAAATAATATAATTACTGCTATTATAAAATTACAAACTTGCTTAAATAATAGGATTTGTGATAGCATGCATTTTCTGAAGGAAAGAAAACTCTGAGACTTGGCTGGCTGTGATCTACCTGCAAAAATCAACTGGACACACAAGCTGATTTAAGTATACTTCTCTTTGCACTTTATTTTTAAGATTAGTATTTATTTGTTTAATTGAATATTACTTGAATAGTATGGTCTCTGCCTTTCTGCAGCTAGTTTGCTAGAAGTGTGAAAAGTCTATCTTTATTGTTTAAGATTAGTACTGCATTTTATTTATTTGTTTCATTGAATATTACTTGAATATTGTGGCATCTGTCTTTCTGCAGATAGTTTGCTAGAAGTATAAAAAGTGTAGCTTTATTGTTTAAGATTAGTACTGCATGTTATTTATTTGTTTCATTAAATATTACGTGAATAGTGTGTTCTCTGTCTTTCTGCAGTTAGTTTGCTAGAAGTGTGGAAAGTGTAGCTTTATTGTTTAAGATTAGTACTGCATTTTGTTTATTTGTTTCATTGAATATTATTGGAATATTGTGGTCTCTGTCTTTCTGCAGTTAGTTTGCTAGAAGCATAAAAAGTGTAGCTTTGTTGTTTAAGATTAGTAGTGCATTTTATTTGTTTCATTGAATATTACTTGAATATTGTGGTCTCTGTATTTTTGCAGTTAGTTTGCTAGAAGTGTGAAAAGTGTAGCTTTATTGTTTACGATTAGTACTGCATTTTATTTATTTGTTTTATTGAATATTGCATGAATAGTGTGATCTCTGCCTTTCTGCAGTTAGTTTGCTAGAAGTGTATAAAGAATAGCTTTATTGTTTAAGATTAGTACTGCATTTTATTTATTTGTTTCACTGAATATTAGTCGAACAGAGTGGTCTCTGTCTTTCTGTAGTTAGTTTGCTAGAAGCGTATAAAGTGTAGCTTTATTGTTTAAGATTAGTACTGCATTTTATTTATTTGTTTCACTGAATATTAGTTGAATAGTGTGGTCTCTGTCTTTCTGTAGTTAGTTTGCTAGAATTGTGCAAAGTTTAGCTTTATTTTTTAAGATTAGTACTGCATTTTATTTCTTTGCTTCATTGAATATTACTTGAATATTGTGGTCTCTGTCTTTCTTCAGTTAGTTTGTTAGAAACATAAAAAGTGTAGCTTTATTGTTTAAGATTAGTACTGCATTTTATTTATTTTATTTGTTTTATTGAATATTACCTGAATAGTGTGTTCTCTGTCTTTCAGCAGTTAGTTTGCTAGAAGTGTGAAAAGTGTAGCTTTATTCTTTAAGATTAGTACTGCATTTTATTTATTTGTTTCATTCAATATTAGTTAAATAGTGTGGTCTCTGTCTTTCTGCAGTTAGTTTGCTAGAAGTGTGAAAAGTATAGCTTTATTTTTTAAGATTAGTACTGCATTTTATTTATTTGTTTCATTGAATATTACTTGAATATTGTGGTCTCTGTCTTTCTGCAGTTAGTTTGCTTGAAGTGTGAAAAGTGTAGCTTTATTGTTTAAGATTAGTACTGTATTTTATTTATTTGTTTCATTGAATATTACTTGAATATTGTGGTCTCTGTCTTTCTGCAGTTAGTTCGCAAGGAGTGCGAAAAGTGTAGCTTTATTATTTAAGATTGCGGTGGTGGTGCTGCGGTAGCATTGTCGCCTCACAGTTAGACATTGCACGTTCGATTCTCAGTTAGAGTGTCTTCTGTGTGGCGACATGCATGAAGGGGCATTCCTTCATTGAAGGTTGTGCATTAGGCCCGGCAAGCCAGCACATCAAAATCTACTGCCAATCATTAGCGGACCGGAGTTCTGCTGTGGCGACCCCTAACCGGGAAAAGCCGAAAGAAACAAACAAAGTGTATTGTATTTATTTGTTTCACTGAATATTACATGAATATTGCGGTCTCTGTCTGTCTGCAGTTTTTTCCCCGCCCTTCCTCCCTGTTATTGTTGTGGTGTTAATCTTGTTGGCTTTGGAATTGTCCACCCCTGTTTTAAACTTGTTTTTGGACACTCCTCCTGGGCCCATATCATTTGCTCACTCAGCTAAGTACAGTAAGATCATATTTTGATTTCAGACACTCCTACCAGTCCCATCTCTTCTGCTGTGTACAGACAGAACACTTGGGAAGGACAACCCCTATAGTCTCTTAATCTACTCTGTTTCCTCCCTCTCCACTGGAAAAAAAATGTATACTTTATTCAGCTGCTCTTAATTAATAGTCTTCTACCTTATTACCTTAGTTTGCTATTCTGTGTGCTCTTAAGTGTACAAATCCTTTTATTACTGCTTGTTAGTAGCTGGATTAATATTCTAAGCATTTTAGGTTTTGTTGTAGCACTTGTGCTTCAGGCAATTTATTTTATATTTAGGGTATTAGCAGACAATCTCTTATCAAACCCTGTTCTCCGTAAGTCTGCCAAGCACTCAGAGCACTATGCCCAGACAATTCCCATTGGTTTCTCTGCCAGCCTGGTTACTATGGGCATACTGCAACAGTGTAGCAACTGCCTCATTTTCATGGACAGTCCCCTTCTCCTAGCACATAATTCTTCAACTTGCGAGAGATGCATCTACATCAGTAAGCTGGTATCCATGCTCTCTCTCACCACAGTTAGTAGTCCTGAAAAAGAGGAGATTGCCAGTACAAGCACCACACTACCCACATCACACAGCCATACACTCACCTATGCAGGGGTCTTCAACAAAAACTTACCTAAATAACAGTGACCCCCAAAACATGCTCAGAAAATTTCACACACAACACCAATCACATCACATACAGTAGTCAGAACACCAGTGTCTCACAAACACAGCCCACTAGGCAAAACAAATCAATGCAGCCCATAAGGAATAACAATAAACCAAACATACTAGTCATTGTTGACTCAATAGTGAGACACACCAATGTCCCCCTCACCAGGCTCAACAAGGAGAAGATCATGATCAGCTGTTTGTCATGCACTAGAATCTGCCAGATCACACATGCACTCAAGTCTCTCCACAACAGGTACAAGTATGACTGTGTCGTTGTCCATGTTGGTGTGAATGACTTGAGATGTACCTCCCTGAACTATATAAAGAGAGACATGATTGAGCTCTCAGAGTAAGTGCTCCAGGCAGGTATGACCCTAGCCCTAAGTAGCATCCTACCTACACCAAGAATTATACCACAATACCAACAAAAATGTTTGACTTCAACACTTGGCTTAGTTTCTGGTGTCATTCTAAGGGGATCCAGTATCTGTCTGCCTGGGATGACATGGTTGACAGGCCATGTTGCTTTCCCAGAGATTGCCTCCACCTGTCACCCCTAGGGTTCTAGAGCTTGGCCAAAGCTCTTGCTTCCCCTTTTGTGCCTTTTTTAGGCCATGTCCCAAAGACAAATCTTCCAACATAAAATTTATCAAAAAGAAAATTTAAGGTCATGCTGCTCAGTGCTAGGAGCCTTAATCTGAAAATGCACTCACTGGAGGCTCTCCTCACACTGGAAAATGCCAATGTCTGTGCAGTCATGGAAACTTGGTTCAGGCCTGCAGAAAGCACCTGTCCCTTTCCAGGCTTTACCTCATTCCATACTTTCTGACCCCAAAATAAGGTAAGAAAGACTAAGGGTGGTAGAGTCTCTATCTTCATTAAGGTCATGCACACCTCCAGACTGGTTTACCAACATGACACACTGGAATTACTCCAGGTGCAAATGAATGTTGGCAAGACACCTATCCAAGTTATAGCCACTATAGACCCCCATCCATGTCTTAGGACACCCACACCTCCTACCTGGACCTACTTGACTCCATCAAGGTACCCCCTAACACCCTGATCCTTGGTGACTTCAACTACCCCACCATGGACTGGTTGAACTATTCCTGCACTAATGCACTCACCCAACAATTCCTTGACTTCATCATTTCTAATGCACTAGATCAACTGGTCTTATCCCCCACAAGGGGAGATAACATACTGGACTTGGTTCTCACCAACATGGGTAACCACTGCACCACTCCCATACTAAGTTCTTCCCTGGTGAGATCAGATCATCAGTCATTCAAAGTTTCTATCCCACGCAACCCTCCCCAGCCATATCCAGGCTAAAAACTTCTCAAAAGCTGACTACAACCTACTAAGGGAGGGTATAAGTAGCTTCACACCACCCAACCTCAGATGATGCAGACAACTATGCTGAGCAGTACACCACTGCAGTATACAAGCACCTGTACAACTGCATGGACTCAGCCATACCCAACAGAACTAAAACTGCTTCTCAAGGAAACATAAACATAGGTTCATAGGTTTGTACTAGGCTATCGGCCCCAGGGCCTATACAAGCCTAGCCATAACAATTCCCTGGCTATTTCTTCCCACAGTATTTACTTCCCTGGACCCGTCTAGCAGGGCAACTGACGTAATACCCAGGGTGAATTTCCTATCTCCCATTCAATCGTCAAGGTTCCTTTTGAAGAGGGCCAAAGAGGCCCTCTTCAAAAGGAAGAGAGAGATTGATATGTATGGGCAGTCTATTCCAGAGTCTGGGGAGTCTCTGGGTCAGGAACTTATCCCTCCAGCATGTTTTGTTCATTGCGATGACAAGGTTTAGATCCCTGGAGCATGTGTTTCTGAGGGATTGGGATTTCTTTAAGTGTAGCATGTCCAACAGCTCTGGGTTTGACATGGCCTTGTATGTTAAGCAGAGATCAGCTCTGAGTAGACGGTATGTGACAGAATATAGGTGGAGTTTTTTAGACGGTCAGCATAGCGTATCTGCTTTAGGCCTGTGATTCTTTTAGTGAGGTAATTCTGCGGCCTTTTCCATTGTTGCAGATGTCTTGAGAGGTACATACCAAACGGGGCGTTGTATTCTATAATGGGTCTAATGAGGGATGAGTACAGTGAACAATGACCTCCTTTTTTCTGGATGAAAAGCCATTAGTGATGAGGTGTGCCACACAGAAGGATTTCCTGACTGTTGTGGCGATGTAGTTATCAAAGGTGAGACCACTGTCCACCTGTGCCCCTAAGTCTCTTATCACACTTTAGGTGTTTCGTGTACTGCCACCTATGTGGTAATTCATGGGTACATGTTTTTTTCCCAGAGGGGATAACTATATATTTCTTGGCATTGAGCTTGAGCCCATGGCTCTGGCACCAAACATCTGATTCTGTAAGGCCTTTTTGTAGAATATCAGCATAATTTGTGGATTCAGTAATGGCTCCCAATTTGCAGTTATCTGCGAACTTTGTTAGCCAGAGTCCCTTAGTGTTCAGAGAAGTAAATGCCAAACCCAGGACTCAGCCCAGAGGTACTCCACTTGTCACTTGCCTGGAGCTGGATTTGGAGTCAGCTACTTTTACAGTGTGGGTTCTGTCAGTAAGCCAGTTGGCAACCCATCGAGTGATGTAGGGATTAATGCCCAGCTTAGTAATTTTATCTATGATTCCAGAGTGAGGGATGGTGTAGAAGGCCTTGGTGAGGTCCAGATAGGCTGTGTGGACCACCTTACCCTTGTCCACGGCTCTGGAGCCTGATTCGAAGAAGTCAATCAGGTTCAGGAGACAAGATTGGCCCTTCACAAACCCAAACTGCATGGGGTCCAGTGTTTGAAGGTTGCCAGTGTCTTTGTTTATAAGTTCCATGATAATACATTCCATGGCCTTGCAGATCAAGCTCATCAGACTGATGGGGTCGTAGTTCCCAGGATCCAAGGTGGATCCCCCCTTGTGGAGTGGGATAACTGTAGCTGCACGCCACTCAGTGGGCATGAAGCCTGAGGTGAGGCTATGATTAAACATGACACTTGAGGTGCCAGTTCATTTTGTAGTTCACATAGTACACAGCCTGGAATGTCATCTGGTCCCATGGATGCTGTATTTGTAGCTTTGAAGAGTGCGTTTTTTTATCTGTGTGGCCATTATTACTGGAATTTGGCAATAGTTCGGTATTGAGATGGACCCTTTAGGGGGTGAAGTTTGCACTGAATCGATCTGCCAGGATATTGGCAATATCCTTGGGATCAGTATATTTAATGCCATTCTGTTGCAGCTCAGAGCAGATCTGAGCATTGCCATTTAGATTCTTGACATAGCTATAGAATGCCTTGTGGTTGTCTTTGGAATCTTTGGCAATTTTATTTTCGTAATTAGCTTTGGAGGATTTTATGAGGGCTCTCAGCTTCTTACTGAGGCTGGTAAGGGAGTTTTTTGCATCCTGGGATTTTCCTCTTTTCTGCAACAGTTTCTTCTTTTGTTGTAAAGTTTGTTTATGGCAAGGGACCACCAGATTGGCTTCCTTTTTTTGGAGGAGAGTGTCTTGGTTCTATTGCAGATGACACGATTCATGCACAAGTGGATGTGCTCATACAGTACCTTAGTGTAGGAGTCAGCAGTCGAACTTTCAGTTCCCATCTGCATGGGTGTCATGAAGTTTGTCACTTCTGACTTGAATAGCATGAAGTTGGCTTTGGAGAAGTTTTTTACAGAGGTTTCCTTACTAGGGGGTGGGGGTTGGATGTAGATGTCAAGGGCAATTAGCTTATGGTCAGACCTGACCAACAAGGGGGTGACCATAGGTGTGGAGCATCGATTTCCCATGTTGGTAATGACCAGGTCTATGATACTGGAGCCCCTGGTGAGACTAAGGATTAGCTGATCCAGGGTATTGGAATTTATGAATTCCAAGAACCGTTGGGCAAAGGTGTTGGTACATGAGTAGTTTTCCCAGTTAATGGCAGGATAGTTGAAATCACCCAGTATTAGGGTGCGTGGTTGTATTTTAATATTTTACAGTATGCTTAGAAAGGTGTAGTGAGAATCTTGGGGCATGGTGGGGGATCTGTAGCAAGCTAACATTTGGATTACAGTCTTACCTAGTGTTAGTTGCACCTGAAGAATTCAGATGCATTGTATTGGGCAACTAGCCTGGTGTTGTGAATATCCTTGGTGAATATGGACACTCCTCCACCTTTAGTGTTTTGGTCCTGGTTTGGTGGCCGAAAAGTGTGGTAAGAGTTGTATCCTGGTATTGCAGTGGTGCTTTCTGGAGCCCTGAACCAGGTCTTAGATATTGCACAGATATCGATGTTCTCCATTTTTAGGACTGTCTCGAGAGAGTGCATTTTGTGGTTTAGACTTCTAGCATTGAGTAGCATTACCTTCAGATTTTGCATGCTTGTACCTGTTACAGTGGTGGTTTTGTCCTTTGAACTTTGCCTAAAAAAGGCACTATAGGGGTGGCAAGAGCCTTAGCCATTAACCTGAATCCCAGAGGTGACAGGTGCAGACCATCTCTGGCAAAGCATCATGGTCTGTCGATCATGTCGTCCCAGGCAGACAAATACTGGATCTGCTTTGAATGACATTAGAAGCTTAGCCAATTGTTGAAGTCAATCATTTTGTCCTTATACTGTGGTATCATTCTGGGAGAAGGTAGGATGCTACTCAGGGCTAGGGTCATACCTGCCTGGGCCACATGATCCGAGAGCTCTTCCATGTCTCTTTTCATGTAGTCCAGGGAAGTATGTCTCAAGTCATTCACTCCAACATGGACAATGACAGAGTCATATTTTACTTGTTGTGGAGTGACTTGAGTGCATGCATTATGTGGCAGATCCTGGAACCAGACAGTCAGCTGACTGTAATTTTTTCCTTGTTCAGCCTGGTGAGTGGGACATCAGTTTGCCTGACTACAGAGTCACCTATGACTGAAGTGTTGGGCACGTTGTCTTACCTTAGGGGCTGTTGTTGGATGGCACACTGGTGTTGTGAGCTATGTGACATTTTGGTTGTGACTGGTGTTTGTTTACATTTCAGCTTCTGAGGTCCTTGTTGCTTGAGCAGGTTACTGTTAAGGGCCTCCACATATGTGGGTTTAGTGTTGCTAAGTGTGGGTGTTGGTGGTGTGGGTTTAGAAGGGCTATGTGTTGCTTGAGGTGTAGTGCGAGTGGTAATCTTCTCCTCTTGACTGTCTAGCACAATCTTGGGTGGAGAGAGCTTTGCTTCCAGTTTGGTTATGTAAGTGCATCTCTCGCAGGTTGTAGTGTTGGGTGGTAGGAGGAGCGGGTTGTCTGTGTACATGAGGCAATTGCTGCATTGCCCCAATATGCCTAGATTCACCAGGTGGAGAGGAGAAATCATGGGAATCTGACCATTGGACATGCCTGGTCTGGTGGGGGTTTTTTTTGTAAAGTACAAGAGCTGTTTTCCCTTACCTTAGCAAGGTACTTTGCAATTATAGGCTGTTTAGTGCCTACAATTAATTTCTCTTTATTAACAAGGAGAGTTGAGTGCTTGTATCCATTTAATACTTCCTAGTGCTTTCCAGCAGGATTTAAAGCAAGTGCTAGTCACAGGGACGCTTAAAGGTAAGATGAAAGAAAAATGTTTTTCTGCCTGACTCACAAGAGACAGAGATGTGGTCTCTTTTCAGGTTTTAATATGGAGTTAAAAGCAGACTACAAGTAAAACACAAGGTAAATAAAACAAATCACAGCATTCAAAGTAGAAAAAGGCAATAAAGTAATAAAATAAAAAAGCAAACTAACCTTTTCCCTCACAGCAAAGTGTAGCATAGTCTGGGTGAGCTTTTCTACTAAAGCTGGTGGACATCCTCTATCAACAGGCTTTACAATAAAGGGAAGAAACTGTTGTGCAAGGGTAAAAATGAACAAATTCCAAATCGAAAAAACTCCCTCCTCTGCCTCAATAAACAAATTAGATCACAAGTGAAAACCTCCAAAGCCAAATATGAGGTGAAACTAACCTCCAAAACAAAGGGAAACCACAAGTTGTTCTTCAGTTATGTTAGGAACCTCCATGGCAAAGCCCAAGTTTGTTCCAAACATGTACTTAATGGTACCACTTACACTGATCCTGCTGACTTAGCCAACCTGCTGGCTGATAGGTTCAGCACAAACTTCACCCTCTTATTATTCCCCAAAGGCCCAGTCACCATTCCCGAGACTTGTTCCACACCTCACATCTCTGTAAATCAAGTGTTAAAGGCCCTATCCAAGGCAAAGAACACAGCTTCTGTGGGACCTGATAGTATCTCAGGCTGTATTCTGCACCATCTCCAGTGAGAACTAGCTTCACCATTGAGCATCCTATTCAACCACAGGCTAACTACAGGCTTCATTCCAGCAGAGTGCAGAACTGCCATCGTCATCCCTTTGACCTGGGAAACTATTGCCCCATCAGCTTGACAAGTCTGATCTGTAAAGTCATGGAGCATATTATTATGGATCTCATAAACAAGGACATAGGCAATGTCCAAGCACTCAATCACACCCAATTCGGATTTTACAGGGGCAGATCTTGCCTATTGAATCTAGCTGACTTCTTTGAGACTGTCACCAAGACCCTGGATGAGGGAAAGTCAGTACATACAGCTTACCTTGAACTGGCCAAGGCCTTTGACACAATCCCCCATTTGGGCATAATCGAAAAGCTAACACAACTTGGTGTTAATCCATATCTAGTCAGATGGGTGACCAAGTGGCTCACAGATAGCATCCACAAGGTCAAAATAGGTGCTGCCACCTCCAACAACAGACCTGTCACTAGTGGTTTTCCCGAGGGAACTGTCCTGGGACCCCTACTGTTTGGCATATACTTCCCCGAGGTCCAGGCAAAGACAACGGGCCTGTGGCTGACGAAGTTTGCAGATGACTGCAAGTTGGGTGCTGTCACTGACTCCCCAAGTGATGTTGACATACTGCAATAGGGTCTCACAGCTACAAATAACTGGTGCCAAAGTCATGGCCTTAAGTTAAATGCAAAAAAATTGTATCATCGTACCATTCGGCAAAAACACGGCCCCTTCTGATTACCACATCAACGGCAACCCCCTAAGCACACAACCTGTGGTGAGAGACCTGGGTACTCAGGTTGTCGACAATCTCACATTTGACCATCATGTGGCGGCTGTGGTCAGAAAAGCCTTTTACTTGGTTCATCTTATAAGTAAAGGGATTTCATCCAGAAAAAAAGGAAGTTATTACCTCTCTCTACTCCTCCCTTATTAGACATATGATTGAGTATAATGCCCCGTTTGGTATGTACCTCTCCAAACACCTGCACCACATGGAAAGGCCACAGAAATACCTCACAAAGAGAATCCATGGCCTCCAACACCTATCCAATGTGGCCAGGCTTAAATCACTATCACTCTACTCACTATCATAAAGATTGCTCAGAGGTGATCTGTGTCTCACCTGCAAGGCAATATCGGACCCTGCCCTACTAGAGAAGCTCCATATCCATAAGTCTAACTCCTCTAGCATTACCTGCTTGATAGACCTAAATCTAATATGCAACATCAACAAAACCTGCTGGAGAGACAGGTTTGTTTCCCAGAGGCTGCCCCATCTCTGGAATAGACTTCCCATACATGTCAGAGTACCTCACTGGCCCTCTTCATATACGATCTTGATGAGTGCATGAGAAACCATAAATTTGTCCCAGGGGTTCCACCTTTGTCCCTCACTTGACAAAGGTGACAGGTGCTGACTGAGGTTTTTTTTGGGGGGATAAACTCTTGGCTAGGCTTGTAAGGGCCCCAGAGCCATTAGCCTAGTAATATCTTATGATCCTATGACATGCATCTCATTATTTAGTGACATCAGTCTCCAATGACAGGTGACAAATCAGACATTTTAGGAGTAAAGAACCAAAAAAGAAAGTAAATACCCGGATATTTTTCTAAAGTGTTATATGTTGGATATAAAATGCTTCTTCCAACACCATTAAGACATAATATTGCAAGTTTAAAATAGTAGGCAGAGAAACTATTTTACATAAAAATATATAAAAAAATAATACAGTAATAAAAAGAAAATAAATAAGTAAAACATAACAATTTTGCAGGCAGCCCATTCTCTAAGTACAATAATGCCCTCCAGGGTGTGTGTTATTGAGAAAATACCCTTCCCAGGGTGTAGAGGCCCTCCACCTGCTGCATCGGGCCTCAGAACACCTTTGGGTGTCATTATTTCCATGGTAACACACACCCTGTTGGGCATTATTACTTTCTTAACCAATATTATTATTTAAAATAACTATTTGACAAACAATACCTTAATTGACCCAAATACATTTAATAATTCTAAGATATAAGTAAATCCAAAGTTCTTTTTAATGTAGGGAATAATAAACAGTAGACTATATTTAAATTACTAATTATATAATTAAATACAGTGTTAAGTCTGTTAGTTTCTACTCACTACCATTCAGAGTAGTCTAATTATATTACATGCAATAATCAAATACATTTATTATACTGAGACATAGCTCTTAATACATTTGGCTATGTGATCTAAATCTAATAAATACAATAAGTGATCAGTAAGTAGATTCAGATTAACTTGTCTCTAGAAAGAGTATATATCATTAATTAATTAAGAAACTTATGTAAAAAAAATATTTGTGGCATCTGTGTTGAGTTAGTCAACATGGTAAAACAAACAGCTTATTATTGTTTAAACTTACTTCTCTATATTACTTAAATGTTTAGTGTAAGATAAATGATAAATCAAACATATTATGTTAATAGTAAATAATATAATTCTCAATTGTTCATACAAACAATTATATAGTGTTTATTATATATAAGGAAGACAAACAAGCAGAGGCAAGGCTCCAGTTCTCCAAAGAATTTAATGGTGCCTTGCCTCTGCCTGTTTGTCTACATTACTAGTTTGTTTATCTTATCTTGCGGAGGCACCTGGCTACTGTTGGTTTGTTTTACTTTTGTTCTATATAAGGAAGGTTTAAACAACCTAAAAATTAAAAATAAAAGTTTGCCATTTGAGTATTCTTATTTCTTTGAAGTTATTAATGAACTGCTCTTGAGCTCTTTACATGTCTCTCAACTTTCCATATGCAAAATGAGAAACATCACGTCCCATACTGCAAAACAAATGAGCAAAATGTGGATCACCCACCAACAGCATAAAACCACTTCAATTAAGAAGTTCACTGAATGATTAACATGTGACATCTACTCTTACAGAATAGTTCTGTTGATGAATTAATATGACTGAATTAATTGTATTCTAGGTATTAGTAAAAAAAAAAATACTACCAACACTGTATGTATAACTGATCCCATTCAATGTGAAACTCCGATGAACATGAAATTCTTTAGAAGTCAGATGAAGAAAGTCTTTTACAAACACTAAGAATATTTTTATCTATTCATAATATTTAATTTAAACTAAATTAAATTGTCACACCAGTCCATAAAATCTGTGAGTATCAGTTTTTTTATAAGTTCCACTTATTATTTACAGTTGAACACTGCTTTAAAGTTTCCCCCTTTTTCTCCCCCAACTAAAAGTAGTATTAAGGTTAATTCTCACATAATTTTCACAGTCCAAATATATGTGTGATAAACTGTACGTACTATTTTGTTACACATACATGTAGTAGGGTTTACCAAAACTGCAAATAATATTTCCAGTAATTAATAATATTTGACAGAGACTTTAATAATACTTCTCAATATTCTAGTTTCACCAATAAATAAAGTTTTTGTGAGCATAAATATACCTCTGAGCTTTCACTATATTCCATTAAATAAATAAAACTATATTATCTAACTGGTAATCTCAAAATACATTACAGTTATTGGTAGTTTATCTTTCATCATATATTTCTGACCTTGTTGCAAAATATTAAGTGCCTACTTTAATAATTAATCTATGACACTCATTTGTTATTTATATATGTAGCTATAAATGTAATACCCCATGTCTAATGTAACCTTATCACATACTGTAACATGCGAGTTTCAGTTTGTAATAATAGAAAAAAAAGATGCATTTACCGCAATCGATCCTAGATGGAAACTAGTAAGACAAATTTATTATCAATAGAATGTAACTGTGACCTTGCACTTTAATTTTATCATGTTATATCCAATTATAGTATTTACCTTAGCCATCCTGAAAATGGAGAGATATATATCTGCAATTTGCCCAAACATCCAAAAAAAAATACTCAAATTCTAATGTAAATCATTAGTTTACTTTGAATCAGTAAAATGGAAACAAAAACCTGTAATCTGAAGGACCAAACAATACCACTATTCTATAAACAATATGAAACCACTCCATATTTCAGACTCCTATCTAAATGGTATATCTACCAATACCTTAAAGCTACCCAACTCCCACTGCTTTTCCCATACAAAGAAATCTAACTAGTGTATTTATTAAAGCAATCTAACCTTTTCACTTTTGGTTATTAGAACTTATTAGTTCCAGGTATTATGTTGCTACAAGTGACTAAATATTTATCTTTTTAATCCTAATCCATTCTCTCGATGTTAAAATATTGTATATTAATATTTATTTCTATAAATCTGAATAGAAGGAAGTCTAAATAAAATAAAAGTAATCTTTATGTGAATTTTCCTAAACTTCAGATACTATATATATCTTAACATATAACTATAGACACTAGAAAACATTAGAATAGTTGTTCCTTTTAATTAGCATGCATATTAGACTGCATATATTTATTTACACATTTCACATGCATACATATATACTTACATCCATTTATGCCAAAACTTAATTATAAACATCTAAATGTAAAATTCTAGCATAATGAGTACTTTTCATATTTTGTACTATTATTTACTAATATTAAAAATAGATGACTGTTAGTAAATGATATTCAGGAATAAGAAATACTAAATAAAGTTGATTAACTTTCTCTGTAAGAAGAAAGAAAAAGGAAATTTTGAAACTAGATCTCAAATTGCATTTGTTTCAAGGCAATAGCTATTCTTTCAGGTAAGTCTTTTTAATTATAAAGTAAAGAAAGAAGCAATTAGGAAAGTGTATTTGTCCTTAAATGTCTTCTTCTTTTCTTATTAGTTTACATCCATTTTTCTGCTTGCCTCTTCATGGATCTGGTGTTCCATTTCTTGTCCTCTGTTTGATCTAATATTGTTATTTTCAATAAAAGTTAAAGCAGTTTCAAGACTTTCAAACATTTTTGGTCCTTCAGGGAGATATATTTTCTGTCTAGCTGGAAACAGTAAGTATACTTTAATTTGTTTTTCTTTAATTCTTTAATAAATGGCAAGAGTTATTTTCTCTTTGTCATAGCTGCTGTAGAATAGTCATGTCAAACCTTATTATTCTGTCATTTATCTTAATAGGAGGGTTTGACCAAGCAGTTTCAAATATTAACTTTTTATCTTGACAGGAGAAAAATCTAATTATAATGGACCTTGGAAAATAATTTCCTTTTGAAGAGGGAATTGTCAAAGATCTATGTGGCCTTTCTATATTGAAAGACACAGATTCAGGTAAGCTTAATATTTTCAGGAACCAATAAGTTAAAAAGTTTACCATGATGTCTTCTATCTGTTTTTCTGGTAGTCCATAAATCTTGATGTTATTTCATCTGAATTTGTTTTCAAGTTCATTGATTTGTTTAATAGTGTGTTTGTTTTAATTACATTTCTATATGATTTTCTTCTTCTAATATTCAACCTTCCATGACATTTAAAAATTCTTCCATCCCTGAAATCTGCACTGTTGTTGCTTAACCATTTCATGTAGTTGTTCCTTTTGTTTGGTACGTTCTTCTTTAAAATTATTCATTTTACTGTCCATTTTATCCATTTATATAAAAAATTCTTGTATATTTATAATTAAAGATTATGATTCCTTCTTAATGGATTTTTTTCCTGTATGACTAATTCTTAAAGGTCTGTGTAATCCTTTTCCAATTAATTTTGACAGAATAAGTGTTACTTTTCAAAAATATTTCTAGGCAGATCTCTTCAACAGGTATTCAGGACAATTTTCTCTCAATCTGTAGTAAAAAATATATTTTATGTAGAAATTTCCTGTTACAAATATGTTTCAGATAGCAGTGCAAACAAAATATGCTGTTAGCTTAGCACCATCTTAGACAGGCTCCATTCAAAATTGTTTGGATTGATTCATATATTCATTTAAATATCCATTCTGCTAATGTGTTTGATAGCATCTGGAGAATATGGGCTAATTTATTTTATAGATTCTATACTAAGTTTTGAGGAGCTAAAGGCTTCAGAAACTTTTGAGAAAGAAAAAGAAAGAGAAAGAGACAGAGAAATCCTTCTCAAAGCTTCAAGCATATCACCTGGAACTTTTGTAGGATTAAACTTATTCAAGATAATATCTCAGATGGTATAATGTGAGGTTTTAACAGTTCTTATCTGATATTGTAAGAATTATAAAAGTTGTAATATATTTGTGTGTGTTAATATAAAATTAATTACTTTATTTAATAAAACTAATATTGTTGGACTTATTATTAAGTTTTAGCATACCTGTAAGAAGTTATAGTGAAAATTGGCCGATTCATTGATTGGATAGCTTAGAATGCTAAAATTCATTTTTGCAATCCAGAAACATTAGAGAATTAATTTGCACTTGAAGTAAGAAAACAATATAAAGCTTAACACTGAATAAACGCTAAATGAGCATACTCTGCCCCAGAAGTTTAATGCTTCTGTAAAAACAATACTTAGTGAAAAACACTTCCATATAATTTTAACTAATCTGTCTGCAATATGACATTGTTTATTTTTTCCCTTATGAAGAAAAAGCATACCTATTATCAACAATTCCCTGTGAATGTATATAATAAAAATTAGCTTGGTACATCTGACTAAATATAAGAGATTAAACAGTTATCCTTTTAAGATACTTAAATCAAGTACAAATTTGTGCACACAGTTCAGTTCTATTGGTCAGTATGATAAGGTAGTTGAATAGTAGCATGGGTGGTCCATTAAGGGGAATAATGCACATTTATGTAAAATGTTCTTTAGTTATTAACTTGTAGTCAGACAGTCAGCTCTTTTTCACATTCATTAATAGTATAAGATTCAGCTGACTACTTTTGATAATCTGTAGTGATTTGTCAAAATCTAAATGCCCAATCGGTTATAAATTGGTTACAAAGGACATTAAATGATGAGGTATTCAGAGAAAGGCATGCTATTACTTGTTATTTGAATATCTCATTACATATTTGTAACAGTTGCTGATTACTTTGTACCTTGTCTTCAGTTCCATTCCTTGAAAATAACCAGTTACATGATAAGCAATTGTAAATCTAATATAATTTGAGAGACATTTCTGCATGCCTGAAATGATCTTTGTTTTCCCTTGCTTTACTTTCTGCAGTGAATCGGGACATATTTTCAATTAAAAGCTAAACCAGAAGCTAATACCCAACTGCTTTACTTCTATCATCTTTTTAAATGAATCAATTGAACTCAGTATTTTCACAAACTCAGCTCACGGATATAAGCCATATAGGTGTAGTGGGTGTAGCGCTGTACTTAATCAGTCAGATTTGTATGCAGGAAAAGGTGAGTTGAGATCTGCCACTTGGGTAAAATTGACATTAATTGTTTGACTAATGCACTTTTAAGTATATCACAGGTACTAATATCATCCCTATGTGGCTGCATTCCAGAGACAAGGTTGCTGCTTTAAGCAGTTCAGATGCCCCACTTGAAAAGGTATTTTGAAAAACAAAATATAATAATCTTTTAGAGTAGACAATCTAGATTCACGCACATTAAAGCATTTTCTAGCGCAGTGAATGCATTCTTAAGTCCCACAGTACTGTACTGAATATCACAAAATATTGAACACAAAGGAGCAATTTATTTTTCTTAATACTGATGCAAATGATATCAGTGGCTCAAGAGATAGCAATCTCATCTTTGATGATGGAAGACCAGAAGGCAATGGGTACTATTCCCACCCCACATAGCTGGATTAATTCTCCATTACTGGCACAGTAGGCAGTGCTACTCTCTTGAATATGTTATCCTTCAGATCACATGTTAAACAGTGGTTACATCTTATTACGTTTGTAGTAGCTCAAGTGAATGAAAAAGTTCCCATGGCACTCATCGAAAAGCATACTCAAAGTTCCTGGTGCCCAGGAAAATTACATCTTGTTAGTATGAATATCACCTCAGTTATTCCCTGAAAAGAGTACACTGGCCTAGTGGGACTAACCCTGTCAACAAAAGTTAAATAAATTGATCAAATAATTTATAAGAAGTTGTATACATTCCTTTATTTACTGAGGTTGAAATCTTGTGTGTGCTTAAAAACTGTAATTCAAAGCTAAATATTCTTTCATTGTTATAAATTAAATTATGCTTTCCTTTCATTTGAACATTAAGGTGCTCTTCTTGAGAGTGTTTAGAGGCAACTGTTTTTTTTTTTTTGGAAACTTCTGATAAGGGAGACATATTGCAGACCACATTGCATTCATGTTTTCACTTTTTGGGGATTTCTTTAGTGATGGTTTCCCTCTTGTGTTTTGAGATTCTTATTAGAAGGAATTAATAAGTATAATTTATTAGTATGTTTGCACACAAAGAATATTTATCTAGGAACAGAAGTAAAAAAAATTTCCTTGTGTCATCTTTAAGTATTGATGCAGTTACCGCCTTTTGAAAATGGCTTAAATAAGATCAAAAGAGGACTTAGGCCCCATTGCTGTCATTTGAGATAATTCCCAAATGATAGATGAGATTTCTAGAAATGGACAGTTGTCACAGCATATCATACCAACAGAACATTTCTACTGAAAGTAGTACCGTTGATGTCCGTTTCTTAAAGGAGCCTCCACATTTTCATGCTCCAGGTGGACAGTCATTACTGCATCATTTTGATTACTACCAGTAGTAATAAAACGTTAACATTTAGAATTCCTCTAGAGCATAACTGAATTATTTAAATGTTTCAGTAGTTGTCACTGTTGTATTTTCATGTAACAACTTTGTATAATACTGCTGATGTCTGCAGATTAAGAAAATTCAACAAAAGTGCTACTGCAGGGAGCACCTGCACATAAATCATCTCAGTATGTTGCCCCGGTCTTCTGACTCTTCACAATTCTTTAATCTTCAAAAGTTTAATGCCAGTTCTTTACCAAACTGGATGTATTATATGTGAGCTGTAAGCCATATGGGTTTATTGTAAAGGAAAAATTTATTTGGACACTCTGTGTTATACAACAGAAATATCATATCACCCTGAGCTAGAAAAACACACCCTCCTCACACCACCCTCCACTCCACCTCTCTCCTAATGCAAAACCTACTAACTATTACCAAAAAATAACATTATAGCACTCTCTATGCTCAATAGCAGCATAAGATTCACATTCTATATTCCAAAGAACAAGAAAACACTATATTGGTAACAACAAACAACTAGACAACTTAGATAACCATAACTACTTACTCTCTCTAACTACTCTTCATTCATCCCACCACTACCCTTACTCCTGTCAAGCCACCCTATAAAAACTGAAATACAAATAATAAATTATAGCTAATAAACTCTCTATAATAATAAATAATATATAATAATAAAATATATAAATCATATCTGGAATCATGATAAATAAAAAATGGACTCAACTCAAGAAATAACTAATCAAACTCTACAACTCTTTTCAAAAAACACATCAAAAAACACTTAAAACACAATGACTGTGTCCTTGTGCTGTGTCCTGATCTAATCATGTCCTTTCCTCACTTAATTTTCCTCCTTCCCCATTCCCCTTACCTTTCCTCTTACTATAGTTTTCAAGTTTTAGTTTGTCTGTAGAAATTAGGCTCTAGGTAACCTTTTTTTCTTTTTGTGCTTCTTCATGTTGTGTGTGTGTTTCTGTTTTTGTTTATAAGTCAGTAGTATGTATTAGTATATTATCTATTTATTCTCTATATCTTTTTTTGTCTTTTTGTTTTTTCCTTTTTTCCTTGTTGTATTTACTCATATATTAATTAATGCTGATAAATCATTGTCATGTACTTACTGCTTTTTTTTTCTCCGCCTCTACTGAAAAACGCGGACATGTCAGCTAGACTAGCCCGGTCAACAAATGTAAAATAAAATAAAATAAAATAATCATGTGTGTATGTGAGAGAGCTCATGTGTCAGCGCGTGTGTGTGTCTGTGTGCAAGAATGTGGTGTGGTGTGTGTGCATGTGTGTGTGCATGTGTGTGTGTGTGTGTGTGTGTGTGTGTGTGTGTGTGTGTGTGTGTGTGTGTGTGTGTGTGTGTCTTTCTGTGTGTACTGGGGAGGGGAGTTTGAATAACAATTCTTTGAACTTGTTATATTTGGTATTTTGCCTGAACATGATACAGACTGACATTCAAAATCTGGCCCTTACTTACTTAGGTGCGATGAAACTACAAGAGAGGAAGATACCACTCTTGCAATAACTCTTGCTAACTTTTTCAGCTCATATTCTGTATTCCTTTAAGGAATGTGGATTTTGATATTGCAGATGCACATTTGACTTCTGAACATGGATCATGGAGTTCACGTAGATAATAATGTATTTAATTTTTATTTCTTGGAAAGGAATCTGATTCCCATCTAAGTACTTGCTGAAAATATGCTGAACAGATGAAGGTGAAAAGATGATTCTGACATCAGAAAGATGGAAAACATTTTCAAAAATGCAATGCAAAAGAAAAAGAATCTCACTACTTGACAAAATCTGAAAACTCTACCACATTAAAATACATGTTGTCATACTGGGAAAGAACTCAGGACACAATTGGGTACAGTACATTTTATACACAGATCTCAAGGCTATTGCAACATCATTGTATAGTGCTAGTTAGCAATGCTAACCATTGGATGTCAAATACAAAAGCCTGGTGTGCAACAAGCTGGATCTGCCACCACAAATACTCTAAAGAAAAATCATATAAAACCATTGGCTGCTGTACTGTTCAGAGTACAAACTAAATGAGGAATCAACATCTGAAACACAACTCTATGATTTTGAACTCAGTAAGGTTTGAGCTGTTAAGGAGTCTGTCTTTTTCTTGCAGGTATTTTTGGTTGGGGTCACATGGCTGAAGTGAAATTCAGCTGCAGTGCAGAGACATATGCCTGTCGCAGATTCACTGGAACTAATTTGATGTTATCTATAGGCAGAGATGTACACTTATCTTTTATATGTAAACAAACTGGTTTGCCAAAGATTTTTGCTTAATAGTTATTGCTAGATGCCATTCTTTATCTGTGATTCTTCCAACAATTCTACCAGTTTAAGACTAACATCTATATATATAAATAAAATATCATTTGAGGAATTACTTGGTTTCCATAAATGTTGTCTTACGCACTCATCTCTAATATTAAACATTCATCTCATTTCCAAAAGATACAATTTAGTGTTAAAAAAAACAATGATATCACAATCCCCAAAATACCTATAGGAAGAAACGTAGTTCATATTCTCATAAAGTTCCATAACTGGAACCATTTTTCAAGTTGTTATCCTGCATGCTTTGTACGGAAATAAAGAAACCTCTGTAAAATGTATGGTCCCGAGGAAAACATTAGTATACCAAATGAATGGAACAAAAAAAATCAGAAGATAAAATGATGGTTACAGAGACTAAACTTCTTCCTTAGATAACAAGCACAAAATTCTGAATAAGCAGAAATACAGCCTCTGATTGCAAACTTGGAAAAGAGAAAATTAACTTTGCATTAGATGCCTGAAAGAAAAAAAAAATTTTCCAGAGGCTACTTTGCAGTAGAGCTGTTAGTCTTTAACTAAGAAAAACATATCCCATTCCTTTTTAACATAAATAAATTCCTTTCAATTCTCCAAGTAAGTCTTTTAGCATTAGCAAACAAATTATTGCAGACTTTGCTCATTATTATGCTGTACTGTTAACATTTTAACATAAATAAATTCCTTTCAGTTCTCCAAATAAGTCTTTTAGCATTAGCAAACAAATTATTGCAGACTTTTCTCATTATTATGCTGTACTGTTAAAAGAAGGCCTAGAACCTCTCTCTATAGAACAAAAAATAGAAAAACTGCAATACTTACAAAAATTTTCACTTCAACTGAACAATAGAGAAAATGTATTAATTTAATTACTGCATAGGAGATTCCAACAACGATAAAATACATACATCTCAACTGTCTAGATTTTCACAGCATGTCCAGATTTTTTGCCTCATATTTTTAATCTGTTCTTCATAAAATTTGTGGTTTTCTGGCAAATCACTGAAAATTGAAGTCAGTAAATAATGACATGCATTTTAGTTTCAAACTTAATATCCCTTAGGAAAAGCATGCTAACACTATTCCTGTTAGTCGTGTAACTTTCTAAGTTTATAAGAGCAGTTTTTAAAATCTGTCAATATTTTTGGACCTTTGTCCCCCATAAATGTAGCCTTTTTTCCAGATTTCTTGTGCTAAGAGGTTGAGTGGTAGGATTAAATACTCCTTAAAAGACAAAGAAACATTTCTTGTTATACTAGGAAAAGATTACATAGTCGGATAAATGATCTACCTGCTCAATGGCTAAATTGCTGAACAAACCTATGGATTCAGAAATGGCGCGACCTGCTATGGGGACAGTGTCAGGTGGGGAGTTTGACTGGGGCGGTACACCTGTCAAAGAGTAATGCAGATATCCTAAGGCAAGTTTAGGGAGGACAGAGACCTCCCATGGAGCAGAAGGGCAAAAGCTCGCTTGATCTTGATTTTCAGTATGAATACAGACCGTGAATGCGGGGCCTCACGATCCTTCTGGCTTTTTGGGTTGTAAGCAGGAGGTGTCAGAAAAGTTATCACAGCAATAACTGGCTGGTGGCATCCATAGTGACGTCGGTTTTTGATCCTTCGATGTCGGCTCTTCCTATCATTGTGAAGCAGAATTCACCAAGCGTTGGATTGTTCACCCACTAATAGGGAACTTGAGCTGGGGTTAGACCATCATGAAACAGGTTAGTTTTACCCTACTGATGATGTGTTGTTGCAATAGTAATCCTCTCAGTACGAGAAGAACCGCAGGTTCAAACATTTGGTGCCAAGCACATACATGAACTTTATGGCAGCATATCAAGCCTCCATGGAGCTCAGATTGAGAAACAGAACAGCTGTCATTATTTTATGCTCACTAAGCAGCTATTTTACTGTTTAGTGCGTGTAGAATGCGAAAAAAAAAGAAAATTAAAAAAAATTGTGCATGTGTTTATGTCTGTGTGTTAGTGTATGTGTGCATGTCAGTAAAAGTGAGAGTTAGCGAGATGTTATTTTACAATCATTAAGCAGTGCTTTTGTTGTTTAGCGAGTGTAAAATAAAAAAGAAAAAACATTTAAAATAAAGTGTGCATGTGAGAGTGTATGCATCTATGACAGTAAGGAAGAGATTGAGCAAGCGAAACAGAAAAAAGTGTGTGTGTATATGGTGTTTATGTTTCTGTCTGCATGTGTGAATGAATGCGTGCATGAAAGCAAAGAAACTGTATGTGTGTGTGTGTGTGTGTGTGTGTGTGTGTGTGTGTGTGTGTGTGTGTGTGTGTGTGTGTGTGTGTGTGTGTGTGTGTGTGTGTGTGTGTGTGTGTGTGTGTGTGTGTGTGAAGAATTCTGGACAAAGCCTGATATGATGGGGGGACAAATGATAAGAAATAGGGACACATTTTAAATATTGCTCTTATAAACTTAGAAAGTTGCTAGAATAACAGGATTTGTGTTAGCATGTATTTTTGGAAGGATATGAAATCTGAAACTCAAATGCATGTCATTATTTAGTGACTTTAATATTTACATCATCCCAGTGGTTTGACAAAAAACACACTTTTTTATGAGGAGCAGACCGAAAATATGAGGCAAAAATCTGGGCATTCTGCAAAAATATGTACAGTTGACAGGTATGCTGTTAGATCAAAGTATCTGCATAAGCCTAAAATAAATGGGAAGAAGACTCAGAATAAGAACATATTTTAAATGAATTGTGTTAGCATGCATTTCCTGAAGCAGAGGTGTGTGTTTGTGTGTGTGTGTATGTGTGTGTGTGTGTGTGTGTGTGTGTGTGTGTGTGTGTGTGTGTGTGTGTGTGTGTGTGTGTGTGTGTGTGTGAGAGAAAGTGAGTAAGATCTACCACTAGCAGCATCAAAGAGGTTTGAATACTTCTGGACCATTCAGCTGAATAAATCTGGATAAAGTCCAAAGTAAAAAGGGAACAAAGGCTCAAAAATAAGAACAGATTTTAATTATTGCTCTTATAAAATTACAAACTTGCTTAAATAAAATGATTTGTGTTAGCTTGTATTTTCTGAAGGAAATAAAACTCTGAAACTCAAATATATGTCATTATTTAGTAACTTCTGTCTCCAATCACTTGCAATAAACCAAACGTTTTATGAGTAGGGGTCCAATACAATAAAGTAAATACCTGGATTTTTTAAAGTGTTACATTTTGGATGTAAAATGCTTCCTCCAACACCATTAACATATACTACAGTAAGTTTGAAACATTAGGCAGAGGAACTATTTTGCATCAAAAATATATAAAAAAATAACATAGCACTTAAAAAAAAATAAATAAGTAAAACACAACAGGGAGCCCATTCTCTAATTGTAATAATGCCCTACAGGGTGTGTGCTAATGTGTAATTAACGCTCTTCCAGTGGTGCAGAGGTCCTCCACCTGTGGCATCGGGCCTCATAACATTCCTGGGTGGGCGTTAATTACATATTAACACACACCCTCTCAGGCATTATTGCTTGTGTATATAACTGTGCAACATGCACATGAGGCTGCATCACCAGCTACCACAGCCTCACTGCACAACCTTAAGCCTTAAGCACACAGCTCAGCATAGCAGTAATACTCCATGCACCACTATACAGGAATCATTGCAGGATATGCTTAATGATATGGTTAAGGCACTTCTATGAGGGAAAACCATGGAGCAAGTTATGACAAGGGTAAGAAAAAAACACTTGTCTTACAACATATCCATTCTAAACTGAAGCTATTTCTACTTTGAGAAAGAGTATCCCTCTACTGAGAGCCCAGGGAGGAGGTCAGCAAAGCTGTGGCCCACTGGTAGTGACTGCAGACAGTCTACAGGACCTGCAACAGTCCAGCTTGTACATTATGGATGACCACTGCCCACAATCTCACACATCTTTCAGCAACAGTAGTCTATTCATGGCTATATGGTAGCCAGTTATAACCTCTGCTGCTGCTACAAGCGACTGCACTTACAGTATATCACATACATTTGCAGCATTGCTATGCCTGTGCTCTGCTGTCTGATGTTGTAAACACTTCATCTATTGCAACATTACTACCTTTCATCTCACCAGATTGCAAGAATGCCCTGATTTCCTTGTAGCAGCCATCAAAGCTGGAATTTCCACTTGAGACAGATCCTGTGGAAGCAGATACAGGGATATAAGATGGTAGCCTTCTGTGGATCTGGTCCTGTTTTTTCTTGTGGTGCAGGTAGTTGCTTGTATTGAGGTGTCTGTCCACTGCTAAAATACAGCCTGCTTACAATAATATAATGTCAGATTTGCCAGAACTGGCTACCTACCTGCTTACTTCTTTGAGAATAATTTATTACTGTGTATGTCATGTAGGTAGAGAACTAGGCTTATTAAAGAAAGATAATATCCTATTGAATTCTGGAATAAGTGCAATTTGGGTTGGGAAGATACCCAAGGACTCAGAATACAGGGGAATGTTTGCATTGTCTCCTTTGAGGCATACTAGGAAAAATAGCCACCTCTACAAAAATGCCGATACATATCTTAACAACACAAGCAAGATGGCATAGCATATTCCCATATTTTAGGTAGTGTTAGTAGAGGTTTACTAAATTATGGTATGGAAATTCTCATGCTACAAGTAGGAATCCAAGCATTATAATGCATGCTTATATTACTTCATGTATACTGTACTGTTTGTAAACATTTTTTACGGTGTATGTAATATTTTGTGGAGCTTTTCTTCCCGAGCATCTGCTGAAAAAGGGCACAAGCTCAGTCAACCATTCCCGATCAACAAATGTCAAATAAATAAATAAACAGATAAATAAATAACAGCCTTCCAATCCAAATGAGATATAGATGTGGTTGTTACCTTTCTAAGGACTCTTGCACATTACCTGCTCTTACGAGTTGTTTCCTATGGACCTACCATGACAAGTTAGGTCATGATCCTTTGAATGCAAACTCAGAGATTAAAAAAGACTAAAAGTAATATCATCAAACCTATATGTGACAAGGAAACTAACTGGCATACGTTGGAGATATCATTCCAAAGACGTGCAGTAGGTGGATTGGACACTCTAAATTGGCCATAGGAGTGAGTGTGTGCAAGTATGTGGTGTGAATACCATGGCAGGGGTAGCCACCCAGTGGTGTAAATCTTAGCTCTGGATGATTGTCACTGTTGGGGTGACACCATGACCCCATGTGCAGAAAATGTGAAAAAGGGGTTGTGGATGGATAGATGGGTCACCATCCCATAATTTACTTCAATATATTAATTCCATGGGTTCAGAGTTAGCTGCTTTGCATATGGCTGTTTATATATTCAGCTCTGGTAGCCTTGGCTTGATTTAACCTCCTTAGTGTGCTTTTTGCATATTATTCCATCTGTTATGTGTCTGGGATCATTTATGTACTTTTCTATCTGTGGTTTTAATTTTCTATGTTAGAAGTATCATTTTGCTCTGAGGGATGAATCCCACATTGGAGCATCCAGAAGACGATAGCATGTGGCCTGGTTAGGCATGTTGTCAGGACAATCTGTGGAAGTTAGATGAGCTGGCTAATATATTTATGCAAGTTTTGAATGATACTGTAGACTTAAAGGCACCAGCCATGAAACAAAGTAAAGACATGGAAATACTGGTGGATAAAACTGCCTTCTTACAGTCTGCAACATATTTGCAGGCAGCACAGTTGCAGGAAATGTAGCCATATAAGGGACCATCCCACTTCACTTACTGTTCATTGCATATAATTTTAGCCAGTGCATTTGCTTTGCCAGCCATTTTGTTTAAATTATGCTTTGCTTCTGCTTTTTTGTCCCACAGTGCCTGTGCTTCTTAGTAACAGTGACATCTTAGTATCCACTCATCACTCATCCAGATTGCAGAAGTCCTCATCAAGATTCCTCTTGAAGAGAGTCCTCACCAGATCTTTATAACCTGGACTGGGAAGCCTCTTCAGAGTGAATTAGCCTCCTCAGCATGAATTATTCTATTCCAGTGCTCTATTCTGTTCAAGTCTGAGGTTTAGATATCTTGTTTGGATTTTTTCGATGAGGAGGTGCAGCTGAATTACAGCATGTTGATGTGGGAGGTTGGACATGTCAGGATAAGAATCAGGCACAGGCGGCGGCGGTAGCGAAGCGGAGTAGGAGGTAGTAAACTTCGTTTCTTTAGAGTATCAGTATCCTGATCTGTCTTGATCTTGATGGTCTTTTTGGATACTTTTGGGGTCTTTCAGTTGCTTGGGGTGGTACTTCCCAAACAAGATTGTATCCCATTAGGGGCTGGTTACTCAGGAGATGATGGCAGAGATGAACCTGAGTAAAGATGACACGATGACCTCCCTGATCTCCTTGGTGATCATCTCATGATTATAACCATTTTATATGGTGTTTTGGCTAACCAGTTTTTTGGCCATTGGTTTCAGAATGAGATTATAATGAGATTTTCTTCACTTAAGGTCCAGGTCATGGATTAATGGTAATTTGTGGCGGTAATTTAACCCATGGTTGTTTTTTTGCACTTTGGATTTATATGCACCACTTTGAATATGGCAGCAGGCTGCTAGGCTGGGAGGCATTGCTCTAGGCCCTTTTGTTGGATGGATGAGTCAGCTTGGGAGTCCATTTATGGTGTTATGGTGTTTGCGATCATCTGCAGAACTTGGTCTTCAGCAGTCCTTCTTCCATGGCCACCTCCTCCCCAAGATAGGTACCCGAGTGAAGGTCCCACCCAAGACCTTGTGGCACTGGAACTGGCTTGGTGGGAGTCTGACATGGTCTAAGCTGGCCCCTAACATTCTGGGAGCTATTCTAACCATGTGGAGCAGCCCATCTAGTGACATTTTATATTATATAAGAGCTGGAGCTTTTATCTATAATGCGAATGGAATGATAATATGAAGGCTTTTCTTGTGAGGTCCACGTTCTGCTGTGTCCACCACCTTCTGTTAATTTCCCTTGGTGGTGACTGTGGCAAAGAGGCAGGAGAGGCCCTAAGAAAGCAGGATCTGCCTTAACAAAGCCTGGGTAGGGTAGATCCAGTGTCTGTGGAGG
Organism: Protopterus annectens; assembly: GCF_019279795.1. NCBI lineage: Eukaryota > Metazoa > Chordata > Ceratodontiformes > Protopteridae > Protopterus > Protopterus annectens. The sequence goes on from NC_056725.1 coordinate 410,228,133, forward strand.
TATCAATATCTATATTTATATGGTCCATGATTTCCCATGAGCTAGCTTCCAAGCTTAAGAGAAGGATGAGACTTATCTTATGGGGCCGTCCAGGATCCGTTGAGGCACCACACCACCACTGGAGAGGGACCACTGTTCACTCTTTGGGTACTTGGGCACATATCCTGTGAGATTGAACAGTAGTAGTTTAGGTTTAGGTTTACTTCTTCTTACTTCATTTAGGGCGCAGCCGAGCCTTACCCGTCTGAACCCCCATTGATGCTGTGTTTCTTGCTTTGGAGAGGGGTAGCTCTTACCTGAGATCTGAGATGTCAGGGGAGCAAGCGCTGCTGGAGATAGATATTTTTGGTGGGGGGGGGAGGGAGAGACTGCTTGAACCCTGTCAGCTAGGATGTTGGCAATGTCTGTGGGTTCGGTGTATTTTTTGTCATTTTGGACTAATTCTGAGCATATCTGGGAATTCCCACCCAGGTTCTACATGCAAAATTGGATGATTATGACATCATCAGCAGCACAATAGCCATTTCCTTACTGAACTGAAAGAAAGTTCTAAAGAGGTTAATTGTGTGCATTGGTTATTGTGAGAATTGTGACTGGCATTTACCCTTTCCCAAATGTATTCAGAATGAATGCACTCATTCATCCCTTAAACCTAAGCCAGCTTCATAACACCATCTACAGCAGGTTATTCTTACATTTCTGGATCTTTGTAATAATCAGCTGGATCATTCTACATGTTTATTCTGAGTGGCTCTAAGATCTGCTTGTTTTATAGGTTCATAGGTTGATACTAGGCTATCTGCCCTAGGGCATTTATAAGCCTAGCCAGAGTGTGTTTGGCTTTCGCCACCCTTTTAGATTAGTTGACTGTGCCTCTGTATAGTAGGTCACAGAAGATAGCCCTTTTAAGGTTAATTTACTGTGCCTCTGTCAAGTAGGGACACAGAAGAGATCCCAGGGGTAAACCTACGATCTCCCATCCACTCGTCAAGATTTCTCTTGAAGAGGGTCATTGAGGGGCTCTGTCTAACATGGCTTGGGATTTTGTTCCAGAGTGAGGGGAGCCTCTGGGATATGAATCTGTCCTTCCAGCATGTCCTATTTATTTCTGCGCTGAGGTTTAAGTCCCTGGAGCGTGTAGCTCTAAGGGATTTGGATTTCCTGAGGTGGAGCATGTCCATTAATTCTGGGTTGGACATGGCTTTATACGTCAGGCACAGATCGCCTCTGAGTAGGCGGTAAGCAACCAAGTAGAGCTGGAGTTTCTTTAGCCTAACTGAGTAGGGCATCTGTTTGAGTCCCTTGATCCTCTTGGTGAGGTACTTTTGTTGTCTTTCCAGTTGCTGCAAGTGTCGGGTAAGGTACATCCCAAATGAGGCATTGTATTCAATTATGGGCCCGATGAGTGATGAGTAGAGGGGCACAATGACCTCTCTTAATCAAGATGTGAACCCTTTTGTGATAAGGTGGGCTATATAGAAGGTCTTTTTAACCACTTTGGCAACGTCTTTGTCAAAGGAGAGATTGTTATCTACTTGGGTCCCCAAATCCCTAATTACTTTTTCCATACTTAATGGATTACCACCTATGCGGTAATTTGTGGGCACTTTGTTTTACCCAAAGGGGATGACTATGCACTTTTTGGCATTTAGCTTTAGGCCATGGCTCTGGCACCAGTTATCCGTCTCTGTGAGACCCTTTTGGAGGATGCTTGTGTCAGTCAGCGAGTCGATTATGGCACCCAGTTTGCAGTCATCTGCGAACTTGGTCAGCCATAGTCCTCCTGTGTTAGCCTATACCTCAGAGAAATATATACCGAACAAGAGAGGTCCCAGGACTGAGCCTTGTGGGATGCCACTTGTAACTGGTTTAGATTCTGACATGGCACCTGCAATTCTGACCATGTGGGTTCTATCCCTGAGCCAGTTTGCAACCCATCTTGTGACATAGGGGTTGATATTTAAGCTGGTGAGTGTATTTATGATGCCTGAGTGGGGTATTGTGTCGAAGGCTTTTGCAAGGTCCAGGTAGGCTGTGTGGACTACCTTCCATTCATCTATGGCCTTGGTGACTGTTTCAAAGAAGTCGACCAGGTTCAAGAGGCAAGATCTGCCCTTAACAAAGCCGAATTGGGTAGGATCCAGTGTTTGGAGGTTCCCAATGTATTTGTTTATGAGTTCCATGATGATACTCTCCATAGCTTGGCAGACCAGGCTAGTCAGGCTTATAGGTTCATAGGTTCATAGGTTTGTACTAGGCTATCTGCCCTAGGGCATTTATAAGCCTAGCCAGAGTGTGTGTGGCTTTCGCCAACCCTTGGGATGAGAATACTGTGCCCATTTAGGGTTTAGTTTACTGTGCCTCTGTCTAGTAGTGACACAGAGATGACCTCCGGGATAAACCTACGATCTCCCATCCACTCGTCAAGATTTCTCTTGAAGAGAGTTAGTGAGGGGCTCTGCCTAACATGGACTGGGATTCTGTTTCAGAGTGTAGGGAGCCTCTGGAATCTGTCCCTCCAGCACGTCCTATTTATTTCTGTGTTGAGGTTCAAATCTCTTGCTCTGATGGATTTGGATTTTCTGAGGTGGAGCATGTCCATTAATTCCAGATTGGACATGGCCTTGTATGTCAGGCATAGATCACCTTTGAGTAGGCGGTATGCGACTGAATAGAGCTGGAGTTTCTTCAGCCGGGCAGCATATGACATATGTTTGAGACCCTTTATCCTCTTGGTGAGGAACTTTTGGGGTCTTTCCAACTGCTGCAGGTGTTGGGTAAGATACATCCCAAATGGGGCATTGTACTCAATCATGGGCCTGATAAGAGAAGAGTACAGGGGCACAATGACCTCTCTTGATCTAGATGTGAATCCCTTCATGATAAGGTGGGCAATATAGAAGGTCTTCCTAACCACCTTGGCAATGTGAGTGTCAAATGAGAGGTTACTGTCAACTTGGGTGCCTAGGTCCCTGATTACCTCTTCCAGATTTAATGGATTACCACCTATGTGGTAATTTGTGGGTACCTTGTTTTTCCCAAAGGGTATGACTATACATTTTTGGCTGCTCAGCTTAAGGCCATGGCTCTGGCACCAATTATCCATTTCTATGAGGCCTCTGAAGGATGCTTGTGTCCGCTGGAGTATCAATTATGGCACCCAGTTTGCAGTCATCTGAACTTTGTCAGCCACAATCCTCCCATGTTTGCTTGCACCTTGAAAAATAAATGCCGAACAAGAGGGGTCCCAGGACTGAGCCCTGTGGGACACCGCCAGACTGGCTTAGAGTCTGACATGGCTCCAGCAATTCTGACCTTGTGGGTTCTGTCCTTGAGCCAGTTTGCAACCCATCTCTTGACATATGGGTTTATATTTAAGCTGGTGAGTTTGTCTATGATGCCCGAGTGGGGTATTGTGTCGAAGGCTTTTGCAAGGTCAAGATAGGCTGTGTGAACTGCCTTACCCTCATCAATGGCCCTAGTGACTGTTTCGAAAAAGTCGACCAAGTTCAAAAGGCAGGATCTGCCCTTGACAAAGCCAAATTGGGTAGGATCCAATGTCTGTAGGTCCCCAATGTCTTTGTTTATGAGTTCCATAATGATCCTTTCCATAGCTTTGCAGACCAGGCTCATCAAGCTTATGGGGTGGTAATTTCCAGGGTCCGTAGAAGCACCGCCTTTGTGGAGTGGGACCACTGTTGCTGTACGCCACTCTTTGGGCACGATCCTGTAGTAAGGCTAAGATTAAACAGCAGCCTTATGTGCGGGTTTAGTTCCTCTTGGAGTTCATGTAGCACGCAGCCCGGGACACCGTCTGGTCCCATTGATGCTGTGTTTTTAGCTTTGGAGAGGGCGGCTCTCACCTGGGCATCTGAGATGTTAGGGAGGCTACACTCTGCTGGGATAGATATTTCTCCTTTGGGGAGGGGGAGAAATTTGCACTGAACCTGTCTGCCAGAATGTTGGCAATGTCTGTGGGTTCAGTGTATTTTGTGTCATTTTGGACTAACTCTGAGCATATCTGGGAGTTTCCACCCAGCTTTCTAACATAGCTGAAGAAGGCCTTGTGATTGTCTTTTGTGTCTTTTGCGATTTTTCTCTCAAAGTTGGCCGTGGATGATTTTATGAGTGATCATAGTTTTTTGCTAGTACTGATCAGAGATGCCTTCCTTTTAGGGATTTTTCTGTCATGTAGTAGCTTCCTCCTCCTGTTGTAAAGTTTGTTAACGGCTGGGGTCCACCAGACAGGGCCTGCCTTTGGGGAATGGGTCTTGGTTTTATTAGAGATTGCATGATCCATGCATTCTTGAAGGTGCCCGTAGAAGGCATTTATAAAGGATTCAGCGTGTGGGTTGTGGTTTTCACTGGCCAAGGGCCTTGAAGGATACCACTTCAGTCTTAAGAAGTGTGAAGTCGGCTTTTGAGAAGTTCTTCACTGTGGTCTTTGTGCACGGGTGGGGCGGGATGTGGATTTCCAGTGAGATTAATTTATGGTCTGATCTCACCAATGAGGGGTATACTTCGTGTGGAGCATTTTGTCCCCATGTTTGTGATGATCAGGTCTAGTATATTATCTCCTCTTGTGGGAGTGGTGACTAGTTGTTCCATCGCATTTGAGTTTATGAATTCTAGGAACCTTTGGGCTAGGGTGTTGGGGCTTGAGTAATGTTCCTAGTCTATGTTTGGGTAGTTGAAGTCTCCCAATATGATGGTATTTGGAGAGACATTCATACTCTCCAGTGTCTTCAGGAAGGCTGAGTGGGGTTCCTGAGTTTGAGAGGGTGGTCTGTAGCATGCTACAACCTGTAGGGCAGTTTTGCCTATGGTTAGTTGCACCTGGATGGTCTCCGATGCTTCGTGTGTTGCCACTAACCTGGAGGTGTGGGTATATTTGATGAATATGGATACTCCCCCTCCTTTTGTGGTTTGGTCCAAGTTTTGGAGCCGGAAAGCATGATATGAGGTAAAACCTGGTAGTGCTGGGGTGCTCTCAGGAGCCTTGGACCAGGTTTCAGTCACTGCACAGGGCGATTGTTTCCGGGGTCCGTTGTATCCCCACCTTTGTGGAGTGGGACCACTGTTGCTGTACGCCATTCCTTGGGTACATATCCTGTAGTAAGGCTGAGATTGAACAGTGACTTTATGTGAGGGTTCAGTTCTTCTTGGAGCTCATGTAAGATGCAGCCCAGGACACCGTCCGGTCCCATTGATGCTGTGTTTTTTGCTTTGGAGAGGGCAGCTCTTACCTGTGCATCTGTGATGTCAGGGAGGCTACACTCTATTGGGATAGACATTTGCTCTTTTGGGGGGAAGGGGGGGAGAAGTTTGCACTGAACCTGTCTGCCAGGATGTTGGCAATGTCTGTGGGTTCAGTGTATTTTTTGTCATTTTGCACTAACTCAGAGCATATCTGGGAGTTGCCACCCAGGTTCCTGACATAACTAAAGAAGGCCTTGTGATTATCTTTAGCATCTTGTGCAATTTTTCTTTCAAAGCTGGCCTTAGATGATTTTATGAGGGATTGTAGTTTCTGTACTGATCAGAGATGCCTTCCCTTTTTGGGATTTTGTTCTATCATGTAGTAGCTTCCTCCTTCTGTTGTATATCTTATTTATGGCTGGGGTCCACCAGACAGATCTCCTGCCTTTGGAGGAGTGAGTCTTGGTTTTATTTGGGATAGCATGATCCATGCATTCCTGTAGGTGTCCATAGAATGCGTTTTTAAAGGATTCTGCGGCTTGGGCCGTGTTTTCCACTGGCTCAGGGGCTTTGAAGGATTCCACCTCGGTTTTGAGAAGTGTGAAGTTTGCTTTTGAGAAGTTCTTCACCGTGGTTTCCTTGGCTGGGGGTGGGGACGGGATATGGATAATTAATCAACTGGCATTGTGGTCAGGTAAAAGGACTTTGTGACATCCCTGCTATGTGTAAATACTGTACACTTCTTTTTGTAAAGGGGGAATAAAGGTTTTAGATATTTCACTTTGCTAGAGGATTACATGAATGTTTTGTAGACTCATTTCCTATGTAAAAGCATCCCTAATTTGACAGTTTCCAGGTCAGCTGCTCCTATCAATGTTACCCAAGCAGACCAGTTACAGAACAGGGTCTGTCTCCAAATAATGAAAGAAACATTTGTGTTTGTGCAGTCGGATAATCCTTTGGCAGCCACCAATACTAACATTACTTAGTTGTTTGACTCTAATGATGGGAACTTCAGCAGTCCAACTTTTTACCCTCAGAAACAGGTTACCAGAATTTCATTGTTTCTCTCTACCTAGTTTGGAGTCCTGTGATTATAAGACCCTTGGATTGCATTTAAAGCCATTTGTGGGCCTACAAAGCTGATATAAGTATTTTTTTTTGCACTTGCTCTAACTCAGTGCTATTTAGTAACAGTTATTTGCTTCATTCATTGATTTGTTTGAATTTATCACTGTTTTTCAGCCTGTGTTTGTTAAAGAAACACCATCAGTTTGTTATTGTCCTGCTCTTAGGTCATTTTAATAGTATTGTGATATTTCCTAACTTCCTACTACTATTGCAAAGGCTGTTCTGAGTTTAACAAAATATTTCTAAGTTTTGCAAAGTTTTCTGTATTTCTAAAAGTTTTCCTACAGTTGTGTACTTTTTTCTGCATTTGGGAACATTGCTCAGGGTTTGTGAACTTATTTGCAAGGATTCCTGATATTGCAGGAGTTCTGCCTTTTGTTGGAAAGCATTTGTTACTGCACCTGAGCTCAAAACCATTTTTTATTTTACATTAAGAGGATTTTGTTCTACACTCTGGTTGGAGCAGAGGGCTGATTCAACCCATCCAAGTTAGGAACTGCTGGTGGGGACTTATTGTATGTTTATCTGATTGGCTTAAGTGTTTAACTGCATACAAGTCTTTCATCCTGCTGGTATAAAACCCTTACGTTTGTGTGAGACTGTGTTCATTTATTCAGAGCTTCCTGTGCCTGGCTCCTGCAACTACAAAACCATTGGATTCCATCTAAAGCCATCCATGGACCTACAAAGCTGATATAAGTATTTTTTGCACTTGTCCAAACTATGTCATTGCTATTTAACAATTATGTACTGAATTTATTGATTTGTTTGAATTTGTCAGTTTTACAACCCACACTTGTTAAAGGAATGACATCTGTTTGTTACTGTACTGCTCTTAGGTCATTTGAACAGTATCCTGATATTTCCAAACCTACTCTGATACAGCAAAAGCTGTTTTGAGTTTACAAAATTTCTCCTGAGTTTGTCAAACCCCGAGATTCATGAACGGCTGATTTCCACGCAGGAACAGTATAGGAGCTCCTGCACAGAAAATGGCCGCTGAGCAATCCAGGAAAGTGTCGTTTTCATGCAAATCACCTCATTTGCTGGTTAAAACCATGCAAATGAGTTGATTTTGTGATCCAAGAAGCTGGCTGGACTCCATGCAGGAATAGTGTCAGAGCAGAAATGTATTCAGTTAGTAACTGAATACATTTCTGCATCTGAACAAACGGAGGCAGAACAGCTCATGGAAAGCATTTATTACAGTCAAACACACATGCCAATAGCCAAATATAAGGCCATTTGCATCAATAACAGTTTTTTTTTTAAATTAAACTTTTTTTTTGGCCGATTACGGCCGTTTATGCTTTGGGCAGTGGGGCACAAAAGGGATTGTGACTAAAATAAAAAACAATGAGAAAAGTCAATTGTAAGATAAATCTGCATTTTGCCATTATAGTCAGTGGCATGCAGAATGTAAACATTACGAGGGAACACTGGTTGTCAAGGGGAAATGGTCCGTTTAAGTGCAGTAACTAATGACTTACACACTGGGGTATGCAAATGAGGGGAGTTATACTGAATCACAGATTTCCTCAAAGTGTCAGCTTGTACCATGTAGGTGCAGCAATACAACAGTGCAAGTATAAGAGCTGAATGACTTCATAACGGGGTGTGCCATGTTTGCTGTAAGCGCATTGGAGCTCTGTGGCCTGTGTTTGCCCTTAGCTAAGCACAGCTAAGGAAGGGGGCGTGCCAGATGTGCCTGAACACTGTGCATATAGACTAAATGGATGTGCACGCCACGCACAGGGATTTAAACAAAAAAAAAAAGATAAAATGGCAGCACGGTTTACATTTGAGCACTGGGTATGCTCAGCGCACCTCGGGGCTTAAATAGGGAGGAAGTGGGAAGGGGAAAGCAGTAGGAAGGCAATCAAGGAGAACTAGCATATCTGGCAGGTGGAATGTATCAGAATCAGCCAATTACACATGCAGCAGCCCAGCACAGTAATATAAACTATGCAAACATCCTACAGACTGTTTTTTTCCCACAAACTCTACACCACCGGTGTACACAAATGGGGAAATTTTAACTGGCAAAACTAACTAAAAATGTTAGAGGCTGCTGCTGGTTTACTCCATCAATATGTGCTAGAGACCGAGGGTGGTAAGGAGGAGAATGCTGACAACAGACCCACAGTGATGAGGAGGAGAAGAGTGTACAGATCCAGGGTAATCTACCAGGGCCTACATGAGCTGGAGATAGTGGAGTGCTATAGGGTGGACAGGGATATTCTACAGCAAATCATTGAGCTGTGCTGGCCATGCCTCACACACAGAATTAATAGAGGGGAACCCATTCAAGTGGATACCAAGGTATGTCTAGGCTTAAGAATACAAGCCACATGTACCTTCCAAAGACCAATAGGGGATATCATGGGGGTCTCACAGGCATCAGCATCCAGGGTACTCCACCAGTTCCTGGATGCCATGACACAACATGCCAATGAGCACATATATTTCCCCACTGCCTATGAGGTGGTGACCACACATATGTGACTCTTCCACTGTATAGCAGAATACCATGAGGTAGTTGGTGCTATAGACTGCATGTACATCCACATCGAAGCACCACCCGGTGGGTGGGCCAGGGTCTACATAAACCACAAGGGCTTCCCCTCCATCAACTGCCAGGTTGTGTGCGATGCCCAGGGCATTATTATGAATGTGTGTGCTGGCAGCTCTGGAAGCTATCATGACTCCCACATCTGGCATTGTTCACAGCTGTATCAGGTGTTTCCAGGGGGACATCCCATATGACTATCTAGTGGGGGATGCTGGCTATGCACTGGAGCCATGGCTGACACCCATCAGAAATGCACACACACACCTGAACAAGAACACCATAATGAGGCACACACACAAACCAAGGTCATTGTAGAGCGTGTGTTTGGGATGCTCAAGTCATGGTTCTGCTGCCTTGACAAATCCGGTGGAGCCTTGCAGTACTCTCCAGCTACATGTACACAAATGTTCATAGTATGTACCATGCTGCACAATATGATCCTGCGGAAACAGCTGCAACAGGAACAGCATGGGGCAGGGCCAAACAGCCCCCCCACCATTGCCAAGGCCAGCACAGGCACAGAAGGACTGGGAGGAGGAACATCCTGCATGTCCTCTTGTAGGCAGAAGGAGGCATGCACAGTATGCCCAGGTCTTGACAAAGAGGCAATGCACAGCACACACACTGACACTGTAGGGGCCCGGGGACTGATACCTCTCTCCGACTCACACATATAGTAAAAGGATACCAAACATGATGCTAACTGAGCATTACCATGTACAGGGATTGTACTATGTGCATCCAACATAGTCAGCCCTCCAACACTGTCCTCAATACTGGCCCAGCAACAAGGTAATTCACCCTCCCTATCAGTTACTGAATGGAGTAGTATGTTCTCATAGTTGTATGCATGATATGGATGCAAGCATGCAAGGGAATTGGGAGGCTGAATGGGATAGCAGCAGACAGCTATATGGGACAGCAGGAAATTCATAACAAATACTGGTGTCAACATACTGGGTAACACTACACAAGGTGACAACCCTCAATGCAGTACATGTGATGGCCCAAAGAACTGTGGGTGTCAATAGGTCACACACATAGATGTCAATGACGGTCACATATCCACCACCAGCCTCACACATCAGGACAGGTGTAGATGACTAAGAAGAAAGGCCGGGCTAAGGCCCCCAAATGATGGCAATGGTGAACAGCCCTCCACCAGACCTACACAGACATACTACAACAGGTCTGGCAGTTGCATTCTAGTTCTGAAGAGTAATAAGTGTGAAACTGAAATATATGCCATTAAGATCTAACATGAGTACTCTACTGATATGCCTCCTGTCTGCATGATAGGTCACAATACAATATGAAATGGAAGCCAACAGAGTAACCAAAATACCAGTACAGTCATTTCAAATGTTAAAGTCTGCAGGTGTGCCCCCCCCCCACAATCCCATGTTGAAATGCAGTAATAGATGGCCTGAAGCACTCTCAAATGGCCTACAGTCCTCTGGCAAAGGCTCATGCCTCCACCATAGTGCCAATGTACAGAATGTCAACAGGTCCCAGAAAATAAATGCAAGGCTATGTTGACAAATGCCAGTAGCATGCCTCCCCATGTCCTACTGCAAGGACTGTGGATCAGGCCATAAATACTACTGGGATAAATGCCCAACTATAGGGATACCTCTGAGATATTGCTTACATAATGTTAGGAAGCAGAGAGAATAACAGAGGGGGGGTGTAGAAGCATGAATGTCACGAAGTGTGTGAAGTCTGAAACTCTAATGTCCACCCATACTACCATACTACTCCTGAGTGCAAACCCATGAATGAATAGCCACAAAACCGCTTGTAAACCACAATGTGAAATTAAACTGACCAGATATATGAGCCTGCCTCTGGATAACCTGGGTGTATCTGTACAGCTGACAGGTATGGCCCCAGCAGGATATGGCCATTCTTAGAAGTTGAGAAAAGCACAAGGAGGGGATCCCAAGCCAGCATATTAACAAGGCGCTGCACCATTTACACAGAACCAGCAGTCTATTGTCTGTAGCTACCCCTCCACAATGGCAGATGTGTGCCAGAATGTGTACTCTATATGCCTCAGAATATTGGTCGCAGCTTCATTCATCTTGTATTTCCAGGTAAATAACTGTGAGCAAAGAATGATAACTGTCAGTAGCTGATGACATGACACATCACAGTGTAAAACAGTACATATGTCAGAATATCTAGGCTACAACCAAACATGTCATATAAACAGCACAGACAGTAATACTTACAGTATCCCCTATATGTTAAACCTATTGTGTCTCTATATTGGCAACCTATCTACAGATATCATGCAGAACCAGTTTGCTAGGTGTAGCTGTAGCACACAAAACCCTGAACTGGAGTCCAACCCTCCTTGGAATGGATGCACACACTCAATATAGAAGGTCATATTGGGCATGCTACTACACTTTGAGAAATGAAGCCCATGTTGCACAACGCAGTGGACTACAGATATTGGTTATTCGCACACACACACACACACACACACACACACACACACACACACACACACACACACACACACACACACTAGATAGGAATGCACATACATATCTAAGGCCAACATAATATAATATGTCAAACATACACACAGAGATGCAGGGAAGAGAAAGACAGACAGCGACAGAGAGAATCTCATTATGAGGCCTGTCAAACCCACTATACATCCCATTGGCCTATATCACATGATTTTCGGATGTCATTCACTGTAGAAATACCTCTGGTTAGCCCTCAGACCTATAGTGTTAGTGGTGCTTGTGATAACTGTGTAACACTACAGTACAAATAGGTATCCATGTAGCAGTTGTAATCGCAGTCCTGTCAAATGTAAAGTTGTGTGTGAGTGTGTGTGTGTGTTTCTAGATGCATGTGGTTGAGGCCATTCACACTCACTAAACCTCCGTTACCCCTCCTTGATGTCACTTACCTTCAAAGATGCCTTTGGACAGCTCTCCAGCATATAAGCTCCATGGTGCTTGTGATAACTGCGTAATACTATAGTGCAGCAAACTAGTTAGGTATGAGTTCAATCCTGATCCTGGTAAATGTGCGTGTTTGTATGAGAGAGTGTGTGTATCCTTGTAGAGACCTGATTTTGTGGTCATTCACACTTACAACATTTCCCTTACCCTTTCTTTAGCACAGCTGCTGATGTCACTCACCTTCAAAGATACCTTTGGACAGCTCTCCAAGATGTAAGCTCTGTGTCACTTGCGATAACTGCGTAATACTATAGTGTAGCAAACTAGTTAGGTAGGATTTCCAATCCTGATCCTGGCAATTGTGTAAATGTGAGTGTTTGTGTGAGAGAGTGTGTGCATCCTTGTAGAGACATGATTTTGTGGTCATTCACACTTACAACACTTCCCTTACCCCTCTTTTAGCATTGCTGCTGATGTCACTCACCTTCAAAGATACCTTTGCACAGCTCCCTAACCTGTAAGCTCCATAGCGCATGTGATAAATGCAGAGCAATGTAGTAGCAATGACTACATAGGTAGGGGTTTGAATCTCATCCCTCGCAAGTGTTTGTGTGTCTACATATGTATGTCTGTACCTCAAAGATTTTGGCCCCATTTACACCCAGTACACATTATAAAGCCTGACATTAGTAGTCCTGCAAATATCATCCACTTTAGAAGTATCTGTTGGCAACCCTAAACCATGTAAGGTCAGTGGTGCGTGTGGTAAATGCATAACATAATGGTCTGAAAAGATAATTAGATAGAGGTTTGAACCTCACCCCTGACAAATGTAAATGTGTGTGTAGGGTAAAATATTTTTTAGAATCTCTCACCCAATGCCAGAATTTACAAGGGCTAACAATGTTCCACACCTTAGAAGTACCTTGGGACAACATCCATCCTATAAGCTCTGTGGTGCATGTGATAAATGTGGTACACTGTAGTAGCAATACATAGCTACATAGGGGGTTGAAACTCAGTACTGGCAAGTGTATGTGTGTGTCTGTCATCAGTATCCTGTGTGGGGGTTGGTGTGATTGTGTAATAACAGGATCCATTGGGGGGTGGGTTTTGCTAAATTATTATGTTGAGGACCTAGTATATGTCACAATGTCCACATTACAAGGCCAACAGTTGTCAAACACCATAGAGGTTGGTGTAGACAATCCACAGCCCTAAATGTCTAGTGCCATGTCCAATGACTATGTGACAGTATGGATTAGTGAACAATATAGACAACCCTTCTAATACTCAGAGACCACTCTCCACCCATGTATTATACGCAAGCACACTTGGCTAGGCAACAACCACTATATCAGCAGTTCCCCTGAATATTGCCTCACAAATAGTACCCACGGTGTGATTGCAGTGGACTACATGCCTGTTGACCACAACAGTGCCACTGACATCAGAAAGTACTTTGATGTGTTACATCTCCTGAGTGTGTGTTACCCAGCAAGTCAAAGGACATGCCACCCTGTTCCATCCCCTCAATAGCTCAATCAATGTGTACAGCGGCCCTTTGGTCATGTTCCCCACTGGATGCCTGCAGCAACTGTAGAGTCTGCAAACATACCACACAAAGGGAATACCATGCCTTATACACATGCCTTGTATGGACAGATGCCACTAACTCCACTGAATACCCGTATCATACTGTCAATGTAGGTGCAATCACTACCTCAGTTACATAGCCAGGTCTCAACAAATGAGGTCAGGAATGCAACATCAGAAGATAACAATCTGTCCACACAACATGCCCTAGAGACCTCAAGCACACTTCCACATTTCAAAGAACATGCATTTGGGACATGTGCACAACCCAGACACTGTCCATGTTATGGAATATAGATCACATACATGGGAAGCAGTGCACTTCACTGGTCAACCACACCATAAATCTGGATGAGTGGATGGGGAATACAATACCCAGCCCAGGGGACCACTCCAGTGTCTATACTCCTGAGCCACACTGGGGACTATTGTCATGAGGCCTGATGCCAGGGTATTCCCTTGTGCTAGTCTTTTAGATCCTTCAGGCCCTTTCACCTAATACACACCTATAAAGCAATGAACCTGTGGATCTCAGTACTGGCAAATGTGTGTGTGTGTGTGTGTGTGTGTGTGTGTGTGTGTGTGTGTGTGTGTGTGTGTGTGTGTGTGTGTGTGTGTGTGTGAATAGTAATACCAGTGTGTTTGGTTGATGAATATCTCCTGTGGCTGTGGTTATTAGCAATCAGAGGTGTGTCCAAACCAGAACATGTACCATTCTCCAGTCTACAAAAGATGTTTTACATCAGCATATACCACCTATGTACAACCCTCAGCCCTATAATCTGTGAGGCATATGCAATCACTGTGTTACAGACTGGGGATTACCGTGCACATACTGTACCCTGTCTATGACATGGTGGAAATGTCACCACACTGCCATACTCTGTGGCCTTGCTGCAGGGCTAATGACACACAGATGTTTAGAATGGAAATGGGATACAGCATGTGAGAACACATTCACTCAGCACTTCACTTGTGGGGGGAGAGAGGGGTAAATCTGGCAATGCATGTGTTGCCAAGACTGTGGCTGATATCTGTTGTCTCAGGATAGATATTAGCTTTGTGCAGTCACTCACAACACTCGTGTTTAATGCTGTGGAGGTTGTTGATGTAACTATCAAAGGCTGTTGTTACTGTCATCAGTGTCTGCTGCACCTCTGCTGCCATAGATGCCTGTCAGGGATTCCATGAGGGATCCAAAGTTGTGTTTGAGGCTAATAAGGGAGTTCAACAGTCATGGGACACCACCTTTCCCTGCAACAGTGTCCTCCATCAGATGTACACTTTAGTAATAGCAGAGGATCATCACATTGTCTTCCAGTGTTTGGAGGGCAGTGTCTGGGTTCTGTTGGCTCTGGCTAGTACCATGCATTCATGTACCTGTTTGTACAGTGCCTATGTGTATGATTCCACAGTCATGCAGCTACGTCCCTTTGCCATGGGTGCAGTGAAGACATTCACCCCTGTTTTCATGGCTACAAAGTCAGCTTTGAAGAGGTTTTGCCAGGTGGTTATCATTATGGTGGTGTGGCTGACATGTTGAGTTCCATGTTGATTACAGCCTGTGTGAATCTCACCATGCAGGGATTGACATCTGGGGATGAGCAATGGTCCCATATTTAAGTGGTCAACAGAGGTCAAGGTTGTTGCATCCTCTCCCAGGGGTCAGTATGAGCTGGTCTAGGGCAATAGAAATGATGAATCCCAGAAGTGTTGGGCCACTGTACTGGCACTTGGCTTCATTCCACAGGTGATGGAGGGGTAGTTGAAGACTTGTACTGTGTCAGTGTTACACTGGACCATCAGAGATGACAGGATGTTGAGGAATGTGCATTGACAGTCTAGGGACATAGATGTGGACCCATAGCAGGCTGTGGTCTGGATTGCATTATTACCACAAGGCAGTTGTACTGGAAGTATCTCCAATGCATTATGATGGGATACTAGTCTGGAAGTGTTCCTATCCATAATGAATATGGAGATAACACCACCTGTGGAGGTGTGGTGTGGTTCAGCTCTGCTGTCTGCTGCTGTGAACCACCTCTCCATTACAGCAGGCATGTGTCTTCCACTCCGACTATGTTAGATGTCCACTGTTAAGTTAGATCTCCACTGTTAAGGAGCATGACCCTCAGACTGCATACATGTGTAGCTGTTATGGTGGCAATAACATTAGGAACACTGCCTAATAAGACACCATAGGGGTGGCAAGACACTTAGCCAGTACATGGCAACCCAGCAGTTACAGATATAGGACATCCATAGATTCATAGATTCATACTAGGCTAACTGCCCTTGTGAGCTATTTTAAGCCTAGCCAGTTATCCCTTGTGAGACTTGAACCCTGCACCTTGTGTTTGTAAGGCAAACACCTTAACCATTAGGCCACCCTCCCAAGCATTAGGCCACCCTCCCAAGCTTGGGTTCTGTCAATCATGCCATCTCATACAGAGAGGTTCTGGGTCCCCCGATAATGACACATACCACATAAGCCAATGTTGCAGTCAACCATCTGTTGATAGTACCGCAGCATCATTCTGGGTGACAGCGGTACACTGCCCAGAGCTTTTGTCACACCTGCCTGGACCTCATAATCAGAGAGTTCAACCATGTCTCCTGTCATGTAGTCCAGGGAGGTGTGTGCCAAGTCATTCACACCCACATGGATACCGAGTGATACTCGTAGTTGTGCAGTGACATGACTGGCTGTGTCATGTATTAGATGCAGGCATGTTATTGATATTTGGCTGTTACCTGCTCCATATTCAACTTAGTGAGTGGGATGTGTGTGCCTCAGTATTGAGTTACCCATGATCACTGTATTGTGCAAGGTGGTTAGCCTTAGGGGCTTAGGTTGGGGGTACACTGTGTAGGTTAAATATGTGTCCCTTGGCATGTGCCATGTCGTGGTGTCTGAGTGGGTGTTTGCCTTGCTGGTCTGTGCTGTTTGGGTAGATGTCCATTGACTGCCTCTGGGAAGGTGGGTGTGTTGCTTTTCACTGTATGTCATGGCTGTCAAAGTGGGTGTCATGTTGAGCTATGTGTGCCACATGGTGTGGTGCAGGTGTTGATCTTATTCTTTTAACCTGCTAATCCAGTCTTTGCTGGAGAGTGCATATGTCCACATTGGGTGGTATATGGGTGGCCCTCACAGGTCTGAGTGTTTGGAGTTTAGAGGGGAGGGTTGTCTGTCTACATGTGGCAGTTTCAACAGTGCCCCAGAATGGACATGTGCACCAGGTTAATGGGTGAAAGCACAGATAACTGCCCTTCAAACATGCCAGGAGGGGTGGACATAACTAGTAAGCAATGGGGTGACATCTGTGATGAACGAGTAATGCTGATGGCTCACAGGTGTGCCACACTTCTTGATACAATAACCTGGTGAAGTGCTAAGCCATAATGCTAGTTAAAGTGCAAGACAGAAAGAACTAGCATGATATACGGGTGGAACAGAAGGCAGACTGTCTGCCACCTGTAAGACTTTACCACAACTGTGCAGTTATCAGCAGCTTTGGCCATGTGAAAGTTCAGTAAGTGCTGTAGTGCATGCAGTAACTGTGTAACACTATCGTAGCCACACCTAAATAGACAGGAGTTTTAATCCCAATACTAGCAAGTGTGTGTATGTATGCATGTGTGAATCATGTAATGTTTGGCTCATACCATTTTTGACCTGTGTACTACCCTTTACATTCATCTTCACTTCAATTTAGAATACCTGTTGATGTCTTCCACCTCAGAAGTACCTTTGGTAGAGTTGAAAAAGTATAAGCTCTGTGGCGAGCCTCATAACTGCATAGCACAATAGTAGGAATAGACATTAGTACTATAGTAGGAATACCTAGACAGGCAGGAGTTCTAATCCCAATATTGACAAGTGTGTGGATCATGTACTGTCTTGCTCATACCATTCTTGACCTGTGTACTACCCTTTACTCCAATTTAGCAGACATGTTGATGTCATCCACCTTAGAAGTACCTTTGGAAGAGGTGAACATGTACAATCTCTGTGGCGTGTCTCATAGCTGCGTAGAACTATATTAGGAATACATAGATAGGCAGGTGTTCTAATCCTAATGCTGGAAACTGTGTGTGTGAAGATCATATCTTGTGTGGCTTATACCATTTTGATGTGTATATCATCAACGGCTGGTGACCACCCCCTGCTGCCATTACTTTATATAGTGTGGTAACAGCATCTGCTTCACATGCAGCAGGTTAAACCATTATACAGTCCACTGCACAGATGTGTCTGGAATATCCATCTGTTTGAAACCTATACAAGGTCAGAAGTGGTCTGTGTTCCTTAACAATGCCCCTGTATGTGATATTACAGCCAAATAGGCCACAGTGAGTGTACTGACACACATGGCAGCATGATGTATCATACCTGACAGAAACATCATGCTGATAGGACGTCTGTCACCCTCACAGGTGGCCAGCCTTGTATGTGCAGTGCATGAGTCCAGATGCTTGGTTTTACAAGTGAACTGTACGTGTTATGGGTCACGTTAAAGGCTGGAAGAGGTGTGGACTTTCATATCGTGGTCCTAATTAGTATGTAGTAGGAACACCTTGCATCTTAAGAGGGGTGTGCACACAATTTATATCCACTGTATACCAGTAATGAGTCACGCATGACCCTACCTTAGGCTGTTTGTCCAGCACAATATGCTAGCCTCTGTCCTGACGTCTTGGCATTGACATGTTGTGAGGTATGCTACAAGAATGTTGAATTCACATCATATAGGCCCCAGTGGTGACCACTGTGATGCAATACGGTTTACCCCAGCACAAGTGAATGGCACAACAAGCAATATAGCTATTATGAGCCAATATAGCTATTAATGATGGTTGTGTGCATGATAAATTGCATGCGCTTCACATGCCTGGGGTATTGCCAGGCAACAAGAGAACAATGTCATACTCACCATCTTCAGGCTGCTGTCCCATATGCAGAACAGAGGGTCCTACGTAGTTGTGAAAGGGAGTTATTGTCAGGAGATGCACATGTGGCCTTGGTACAGAATGGATGCAGCATGTCTGCACATGTACAGTACTAAGCACAATAATACACAATGTCCTGTCCTCACCATAAATGTGCACCTCTGTGCATTAAAAAACCCCATCCACAACTGCAGTCGGACCTGACACATGCATGTAGATACAATACAGATACATGTATGTCTCATAAATTAGTGTATTAATCCCCACTGGACCCTTACCTGCACACTACTCATCTGATTTGTGTGTACAGCCCACCTCCACAATGCTTCCCTCAGAGTCATGGCTTGCACGCTTGGTGTGTGGCCCAAGTGTGGTGAGGAGCTCCTTGGTGGGTGTCAGTGGGGGGCTGGATGGCTGGGCCCCCACCTGTGGCTAGCCAGTCTCTCACTACAGCAGCAGCCCATTGATGGGCATGGCATTTGAGGTTGGTGGCCTGATGCTGTACATGCTCATAAGTTCTGCTGTGCAGGTTGGCATCATTTACCATGTGGAGCACACTTTTCCACAGGGCAGTCATCTCCCGCACATCTTCTGCTCTTTGTCCAAATGACAGGGCATAATGTCAAATCACATATTGGGTGATGATGTCTGTCTCTCTAACAGAGAATGCTGGAAGGCAAGCACTCTGCATGTTACCTGGAAGACATGAACAGGAAAAAGGTTGCAGGACCTCATATAGTTGACAAAATGCACATCAACAGTGGATATTACTTGCAAATAATCCACACTACACCGAAACTCTCCAAGCTATCATGGCTATAGCAGCTGCATTACATGCCTGTCCCTGAGCTATTTTATTCCCCCCAATGTTGGTCACTTGATTGCATAATCCTCTAACCTCCATTCATTTCTGTGTAGAGGGTTGAAGGTGGGCATCTTCCATGTGGATGGTGTGTGGATTGTGGCAGGTTGGTATGTGACTGTGGTGTGTGATGGAGCTCTGACCACATGCCTGAGTTCATGTAGGAGGCAGACACTGATGTTATGCCCCATGGAGATATGCTGTTGTTGCCATCAGTAGGCAATATGTACATGCTCACCATTGCTGAGGGGAGGAGTGTGGTTGATGTGCATATCTCCCTGTACAACTGTGGTGGACAGGGTGGTGATGTTCCCACCTAACTTGTGTGATGTAGGTTGCCTATATCCATGGCATGTGTGCATGAGGTGTTCTTTACCCCCAGTACAGGGTGAATTGGGTTGTTTCATCTGAGACTTACAACATATGTGGAGACATGGTTGCAATTGTCCTTGGTGGTGTGGATATGTCCAATTCATAATCATAGTCAGCCTTACAGGAAGTCACCTGTGAACTTACATGCTTGCTCAGATATAGGTGGACTTGCTTCAAAGTTGTTGCCTGCACCTATGTATCCCTGTACAGCCCATGTAGCAACTTATTATGTGGTTAGTGTATTGCTGCTATCCACGAAAGGAGATTACTCTACCTTGGTGGAGGCTGGATATACTGGTCAGGTACTGTTCTGTCCATATAGCTACAGTGGATATGAAGGATACACACCCCTGATACACTGCCTGGTATTTGTGCAACTGGAACATGGCACCACAGTAACTCATTTCATAACAATTCCCACCTGTAGTGTGACCTATAACCTGTACAATTCAATTGAAAAAAATAACAATCAGGTCTGTGAAACCATATGGAAATAATACTCAGTACAATAAGCCAGTTGAATGAGTGTGCACACCTTTAACTGATATGTTGTGTATGCACCTCTTGAGATAGTTACAGCATTCATCTGTCTTGGTCTGGACTCTAACATCATGGCACATCTTCACTTGGCAATAATTGGTCACCTTCCTAGAAACACCTTTGATTGTATTTCAATGGAATTGTACAAGTTAGAGGTCATATATAGATGAGAAACATTATGAAATGATCTTCTGTGGTCTGATTGCCATACAGCACACATGCCTGGCATTCTAACAGGGGTGTGTACACTTGTGATAACCACTGTGTATAGCTGTGGATATAGCTGGTAGTAGTAGACATGGGCAGAGGGTCATAACACAGATGGACACTTCTCTGATTAATAGCTGAATGTCATGTCTACTCTAGTACTCATATCAGTGTCAGGGCACTGCAACAACCAGTAGCTGTACACATTTCTGTCTGTTGTATGCACTGACACTGATATTACACACATGTGCAACATGCGCAACCTATGTACCTGGATGCTTGAAACCCATGTGATTTAGTAGTGTGCCTTCCAGCTGAACATAAACATACATACATATGCTCAGGGGATAATTGGTATACATTTCTGTTGTATGTTAGTATGGCACACTGTAGTTACAGCCTTGCCACTAAATCATACATCTAAACCTGTTACAGCAGTATGTCTGGACAATGGCACACATAAATGGGTGTCAAAGGGGACATCAGTATTGATACTGTATTAATATAGCTGCACCATACATTAGTATGTTGATTGCACAGTAGGGTTTGACATCACTGTGATAACCTGGAAGATGTCCAACAGTCATAAGTAGGCTATTATGTTACAGTGTCATTGCTCACAGACCTGCCAATGGTTTGGCTGACATAACACAGGTATATGTGTATGTGATTACAGATATCAATCACAAATCTGCTTATTATCCAGTAGAACACTGTACAGTTGAATATTAATTCAAGATATCACATGCAGTTCAACACACGTCTGCAACAGTACTTTACTATGCACATACCCTATATAGGTCTCTTAGCTTTACAAGGCAAACATGTGCCATACTCATAATCAGAGGTAACATGGATATAGAAAACATCCCATTAACTGGCCTAGCAGTGGCACAGTCACAACTGTTTAACAGACACCCCTGTGGCTGTCATATATGAGCTGTTCTTTCCCAGGGTGAGTCAGGCTAATGAGCTGTGATCCCACCTCACAAACTCTCAGAGTATCACATCTGGACAATGCCTAAAATGATGGGGGGATAAATAGGTACAGACTTGAAATATTCTTGTTACAAACATAGGATGTTCGTAGAAGGATACATTTAGCATTATGGTGAATATTGTTAAGGATGTGGAGTCTTAAACTCAAGTGTTTGTCATTATTTGATGAATTCAATCCCCAGCTATTTGCCAAAAAAGTACAGATCTCAGGAGGAACAGACAAAAATACATGGTGGTAAAATGTGGACATTCTGTGAAGATTTGTACAGTTGAGAGGCATGTCTGTGATATCTCCCACTGTAGAGAGGGCCAGCTGCTATGGCCATAGCAGCTGTTTAGCAGGACATTAGTACAGCATGTCTTGTTGGGACAAATATTCATCCAAATCATATTTCCCATTATTACAGACCAGGTATTACATTCAATTACTTGGTTACATACTCCACTTACCTTTTTTCTTTCTTCTCTTTTCCACTTTATGTTTCATTTATTTCTCTCTCTCTCTGTGCACTACAGGGATAAAGCTGATTTGAATAGGTGGCAGCATGGCTTTTGTAGGTGATGCTCATGACCAGGTGATGGCTTGTGCACCTATTGGTGTTCCCCACTTGCTAATTGCATGCAGAGCAGCTGTGTAGGTCTTCCAATAGGCAATGTCATGGCAACACACTCCTATAAATGAGTATTCAATGTGGACTTTGGCCCTTTCCCTTACTTGTGAGGAAGACATCCTGGAGTTATGTGAGCTTCTACCTCTTACAACAAGACTTGTAGTGACAAGCCAAATAAATGGTGGGGAAGGTTCGAGACTTAGGGGCAGAATGTGAGTATTGCTGTTATATGTTTGGAAGTGTCTACTTCACGTTGTCGTAAGCTGACAATATCGAGTCTGATATTGTCGGCACAACAATATCAAAAGTGAAAAACATCATGCAAGTAAACGGAAATCTCTGTAAGGGGAGATTTCCATTTACCTCAATGTAGTGCAGTGTCGGAGTTGGTATATTTAAGTAGGAGAGGTGTGGGGGGTGCCCCCCTGCCTACGCCATTTAGTTTTTTTTTTTTAATTTGTTTTTTTTTTTACGTTAACTCGATGTTTTACTTAATTAATCAATAAAGTTCGACCTTTATTGATTTGATTAAGTAAACTTTCGATAACGTGATATAGACGCATTTGGAATACTGCTAGTTTAACAGGGTTTGTCTGCACATGCTACTTCTGCATGGGTTTCAGTCTGACAAAGTTCTGTCTTTGCATAGCTCTCAACTGTAGGGCCGTCCACATAATGGCCACAGGTTAGCCTGTTATGTATGGGCTGTTCCCCAGACAGGTGTTGCCCTTGGCAAATCAGCAGCATGCTCTGGTGATTACATTATGTAGATGGTAACATCCATTTGTTTTTCTGACTTTATATCCATTAGAAAAGATATGTTACAACAAACCCTGTAACACCAGCAACCTTCTCACTGTATAACAGCAATATTTCATGCTTGACTGTGTATTTGGGCTTCTGTCCACCAATTATGTCAGGCTTTGTCCATATGTTATACAGTAGTAGGTGGATAGGTATACTGGTCTATCATTATTTAGTGCTGTAATTCCTGCTGTGGGGAATAGCTCGGAAACATGTTGAAGTCTGTACATTCAAGAGGTTGGTGTATAGAGAATGCTCTTAGATGGCCTTGTAACACATTTATTATTTATTTATTTATTCCAGTTTGATGACTGGGGAGGTCCACTGGGCTCGGGGAGCCCCTTTTCAGTGGAGGCCCGGGGAGAAAAGCTCCAACAGTACGTAGTTACATGAATAATTACTAAGAAACTTTGCATTACTGACAAAAAAACTGGTAGCATTCATAAAGAAACAATCAATTACAATTTTGTTTAGGTGTAAAAGACAGGCAAATGACCTTGAGGCTAGATTTTACAGTATAGTTATTTATACATAATCCAAATGAGCAAGGTTAGCTAGGTGAGAGGTTAGCCAGGAGTAAAAGTGGAGGAGACCTTGAGAGGTATAGATTGAAGAGTACAACTGCATTTCCAGTTTGAGTAAAGGTGAAAATTAAGAAGAGTTTTAAAGTTTTCGAGCTTATCGCAGGTCCTAAGAGTGGAGGGAAGAGCATTCCATTTTTTGGCTAAGGTGAAGGAAAGCAGAAGTTGACCAGCTGGGCGCTTGGGTTTGTGGATGGTGATTAGGTTTTGGTGGGTAGATCTAAGTGTTCTATGAGGAGTATATGGTTGGAGGATACTGGAAAGTGCAGGGCACTTGGTAGGTTGGAATAGTAGTCTATAGGCAGTCGTGATTTGGAGAAAGTCAAGTTGGTTATGGAGTTCAAGCCAGTTTAATGAGTGAAGGAGGAACAGTGATGAGAGGAAGATTTGGCTTTGGTAGCAAATCTGGAGATTTTATTGTAACATATTTCTAGTTTGGAGGATAGTGAGGAGGATAAATTAGTAAGCAGAGGGGCACCATACAGTAGAGAGGGAAGGAGATAAGTAGTGGTGAGAGTTAGTCTGGTAGTAGGAGAGAGGAAGTGGTTGTTTCTATAAAGTAGGCCGAGTTTTATGTGGGTTTTCTTTATGTTTAGCTGGGCATGAGTATTAAATTTTAGGTGTTCATCAATGGTTACACCAAGAAGTTTGGCGGAGGGAATGACCTCTAAA
Source organism: Protopterus annectens (assembly GCF_019279795.1). Classification (NCBI taxonomy): domain Eukaryota; kingdom Metazoa; phylum Chordata; order Ceratodontiformes; family Protopteridae; genus Protopterus; species Protopterus annectens. Next base: position 410,252,156 of record NC_056725.1, read on the forward strand.
ATGGAGTTGTTATGGCTGGTTATTTGGAATGAGCTTTTATCAATAGGGGAGGACTTAGAAGGAGAGAATAGAAGGATTTTAGTTTTGTTAGGATTTAATGAGAGGTGATTTTGGAGCATCCAGTTTTCAGTAGTTGAGAAGGCTGTTTGTGTCAGTAGTTGGAGATCTGTTAAGTTGGAGGCTCAGCAGATCAAAGTAGAATTGTCAGCATATTGAACAATTTTAGTATTGGGTATGGCCTTGTAAAAGTCGTTAATAAAGATGTTGAATAGAACTGGGCCAAGTATGGATCCTTGGGGTACTCCAGTGGGGGTAGGATGGAAGCTGGAAGTGCCCTGGCCCCATTTGACAGCCTGGGACCTGTTGGAAAGATAACTGGAGAACCAGGAGAGAGTTTTGTGAGAGAGATTGAGATTAGACAGATGATTAAGAAGGTGGGTGTGGGAGATGGTATCAAAAGCTTTAGATAAGTCCAGCAGAAGTGAGGATACTAAATTACCGGAGTCACGGGCTAAATTGATAGTATGTAAGAAGGAGAGAAGGGCGGTGTTGGTACTATTTCCTGGGCAGAAGCTGTGTTGGGTAGGAGAGACTAGCTGGTGTTTTTTAAGGAATGGCATGAGCTGACGGTGGATGCATTTTTCAGGGAGTTTAAAGAGAGGGGAAAGGATGGTTATGGGGCGGAAATTAGATACGTTACAGTTTTTGCCATCCTTGTGAAGTGGAAGAATATATGCAGAGCACCATAGTTTGGGTACATAGGATTCAAGTAGGGATCAATTGATCAGGATGCTAACAGGGAGGGCAATACCATCGGTGGCTATTTGTAAGAAGGAGGAGGGAATGTTGTCGGGGGCATTGGAGCAGGGCTTTAGTTTAGAGAGTAGTTTCTTTATTTGGTAGGTGGATATGGGTTTGAGTTCAAAAGTAGGGGGGAGATGAGGGAAAGTATGTTTGGTTGGGGTGGGGTTGAGGGTTGTTATTGGTAAAGGTCTTGGTTAGCTCAGCAATAGAAGTGGTGAAGAAGGTGTTGAATAGTGAAGCCATTTCAAGGTCAGATTTGCTGGTGTCGGGGCAGGGATTGTTTTTAGTACTTGGCCTAAGGAGAGAGTTGATAAAATTCCAAAATTTTTGGGGTTTTTTTGCATGATTTGTTTGCATTTTGATGTAGTAGGACTTTTTATCTTTGATAACTTGTTTTTTGGCAAAGTTTCTTAGTTGTTTGTATATAAGTAAGATGTCTGGTTGTTTAGTTTGAAGGTAAGTTTTCTAGGTTTTATCTCTTTGTAGCATAATCTTTTTGGTGTCTTTGGTAAGCTACGGGGTGTTCTTAGTTTTTACTCTTTGTTCTTACTGGAGCCAGGAAGTTAAGGACATTTAAGAAAGTTGAATTGAAAAAGTCAATGGCTGAGTGTAATGGAAGAGTTTTCATGGGGTTCCAATTGGTATTCCTGAATGAATCAGAGAAAGGGTTAAAGTTAGAGAAGTTCCGAGTGTGGATAAACTGGTGGTAGTGTGGGGGGGGGGTGAGGGAAGCTCGATGGGTGAAGGCAGGGAGGTGGTCTCCTAATGGGACTGGTATGACACCAGATTGTATCACTTTATTGGAATGAGATACTAGGATCCAGTCTAGTATGGAGCCTGGGGGGTTGGTTTTGTTGGGTCTAGTGATGGTGTTAGTAAGTTGAGTGTAGTTGAATATATTAACATGGTGGGGTTAGGGTTGTTGATTTTGTTCCAGTCTATATTTACATCACCCAATATGTAAGTTTCCAGTTTAATATTTGAGGAGACCCAGGACAGGATGTCTTCCAGGGTGTTGGTGTTGTTACCTGGAGGAATATAGAGGGAAATCAAGCAGATGCTTTTATGACTGTTAATTTTTAGAAGGCCTACTACAAGTTCAGCATTATTGAAAGAAGGGATGGGATTAGGATATGCAGTAAAGGACAGCTGGTTGGAGTAGACTAGTGCGACACCACCACCTCGAGTACTTAGGTGGTCAGATCAAAGTGATTGAAATCCAGGGGAAAGGAATTCAGAGTCACTTATGTGAGGTTTTAGCCAGGTTTCAGAAATGGCTATAATGTCAGGAGAGTTGTAAGTGAGCCAGGCATGAAAGTGGGTTGTTTTATTTTTTAGGCTTCGGGCGTTGATGGTGAGGAATTTGAGGTATTTATTGGTGGAATTATTGTAGGAGCTAGTGTGGTTAGTAGGAGAGAAGTTTGGTCCTGGATTAGGGTGAATGTCACCGGCTAAGCAGAGGTAAGTGAGATAAGGAATAAGATGTTTTGGTTTGTACTTAGTTAGAAGTGTCTGGTAATGAAAAGGTCTAGGTTTGTAGTATTTAGTAGTGATTGGGAGTAGTTTTACTTTGAAGAGGAAGGAAGGGTGCGAGGGAACTAAAGAGGCTGAGATGTTGTGGAAGTGTGTTGTGTGGGGGAGGTGGGGAGGCAGAGGTGGAGGGTGTAGATGGAAGTGAGTATAGGAGGTGGCACAGTATAGAGGAAGTAGAAGAAGGATGAGGATAGATGTGGAAATAAAGGTTTTAAGAGTAGGAGAGTGCATGATAGGTGGGGCCTGTTGGATGTAATAGAGAGGAGGTTAAGGGACTTAGTAGGGAAGGGGTGAGGTAGTGAGAGGCAGGTGGGGTGGAGGGAAAGTATTGAGGATTGGTCAGGGGAGATAGGGAGGGATGTTAGGAAGAGAATAAATGTAGGAGCACGGGGGTGGTGGGATTTGGGGGTAGGGCAGGGGAGTGGAGAGAGCCCACAGGGCAAATGGAGCAGGTCAGAAACAAGGAAATGGAAGAGCAAGTCAGCGAGGAACAATCAGTGAGGTGAGTAGTAAGCAAAGAGTAGCAAGGCTCAGAACTAAGGTGCAGTTCTGCTATGAGAGATTGAGGGGGAGAAGGGAGGCTGCAGAAGGTAGGGCAGGGCAATAGAGCAAGTAGGACAGACAAATATCCAGTAACTTGATTTACTTTACCATAAAGTATTTAAAAGTAGGTTACTGCTGCCATCTAGTGGACAGATCAGTTAACAGCAGCTAATGGATGCCAACAGTCAGGAAATTCAGGAAATCTCAAGGCAGGTACACCAGGGAATGATATACTTGCGGCAGGACAAAACTTTCATTCTTTTGAGTGATAGTACAGGTTCTGCTCAGCGGATCAGCACAGCACTGGGAAAGTAAGTGTTCACTTTAGATAGATGTCAACAGTCAGGAAATTCAGGATTCAGATATTGGTACAGTTGTTTCATGCCACTCAAAAGTTGTACATATCTTGCATGAACAATACCATTAAATACTGCTTATCCAAATTCGGTCAATAGTCAACAACAATTCACAGACAAAAAAATGAAATGCTATTAATATTCTAGTCCCAAACTCAGACCAGTCTTTTCAGCTCGTTGTCTTAGTATCTTCAGCCGCTGATTTCAAATTTGGTTCATCCAACAGGTAACCATTTTGACAAAGCTATTATGAATTCTTGATGTACAGATAGAGTCATTGAAGAAATTATCACTATCGAAGTCTTTGAATCTTGTTCCGTACCATTGCTTCCAGTTCTAACGGTCCTGTTGTTTGCATCCTCTTCAAATTCTTCCGCCCCTTGCTTGCTGATATGCAAATAATGCTGTGTCACTTATTGTCTTTGCAGACACTAGCA
>NC_056725.1:410258962-410368962 GCF_019279795.1 Protopterus annectens
TAAAAAACAGTTATGGTGGTTTGGAAGGGTACATCTGACAAATATCTGACATAACATCACACGGGTTTAGTACACTGAGCTGCTAGGCACCAAAAAACCCCAAACAAGGCAGACTGCCACAACACGGGCCTACATTTTTTGGGGGAATACAACCTGAAAATATAGCAGGCTCTACAGGCATGTAACAGCATGGAGTAACAGACACCGGGGAAAAACATCCCAAAAATCTGAACATACCCAAAGCCACATATGGTGGTTTTAATATTACAGTATATGGACTGTGTGATAAACACCATCCTCATATGTGCCACTCACACAACCCCTACATTTTGGGCCAATACACAGTGTATTATGATGCCTAACTGGGATTGGGGGTTGGGCCCCTACAAACATGTACCAAAAGGGGCACTGGAGAAATGCCCCAACAGATAAACAGGACCAAGAAAAATGACATCCCACAGTCTGTACACGGGCCAAGGAAATTTCAAACCCCTCTGTCAAAAATCACCATAAGTACACAGACCTCACTATTTACAACAAACGGGTTTTTTGTCCTCAAATTTAAGCCAAACATAACATGTCTAGCAGTCTGATATCTCACTGTTTTTACAGGTATGATGTCAATAAATAATGGTGTACTGAACATATGCACCTCTTACTGCATGACAAAAAAAGGTTAAATAGTTGTGGCGGGGGCACAAACACGGGGCCAATATTGAAACCAAAAACCATTTACGGGTGTAACGGGGTTTTGGGGACATATGTCTTCTGAGGATATGAAGTCAGTAACCCCATGGCTTTTCCCCTGACTGCAATCCTCAGACTATGCTCCCTTTTGGGCATTTTCCCTAAAGATAAAGGGCCCCCAATCCCTGGTGGGGTTTAAACACAAACATTATAAGGGATTAAACATTGGCCAGCCTTCCCAAAAGCCCTCCCAAAGGGAGAAGTTTTCCCTAAACTAACCCCCTTGTTTTGACAGGTATTTAAAAGGTAACCACCTACCCCCAAAACCTTTTTAAACCCAACTTTAACCTTCAAATGAAAAAAAGGGAAAGATTTCCATTTTTTTTCCTAAATTGGTTTTGGGAAATTTCCCCTTTTCCCTGTTTGTTGGGGGGCCTGTTCTCCACAGGATGTTGTAGGGGATATTCCCAAAACCCTCTGTAAAAAAGCTGTTTTTGCCACCACCAAAATAAAGGGGCCGCCAAAAAGAAAAAAAGGGGGGGGCCAACTTTTTTTGTTCCCAATTTAGTGGTTTCCCCCCCTTGGGGCTAGGGGAATTGTTAACATTGTTAATGAAATTAGCAGGGGGGACTAATTCATAAGGCCAAAAGGGTATTTTTGAAATTAAAAACAACGTGAAAAAGGAAAGGGAGGTGTATTTCCTTCCCCCAAAAGGGGTGAAGGAAGAACAACAGGGAAAATTAAAAGGGGGGTAGGAAAAATTTTAAAACTAACTTTTTGGGTTACACATTTTAACGGTTTAAACCCTCCCACAGAGTTTTTAATTTGTTAGGGAAAAGGGTTTTTGAAATGCCACAGAACTTTAAAAATATTGGAGTGTAAAGGTTAATTTAATTTACACACAAAAAAGGGAGGAATAAGGAGGGTTTTAGTTCATGGGGCCTGTCCAAAAGGAAAAGGTGGAAAAGGGAAACCCCAAAACCACATCGGGTTAGGGGCTCAAAAATTATCCGGTTGGAAAAGGGTGGGATTGAATTCCCAACTAAGGGGGTTTTTGGGGGTTTCCAGGGATAATGCTTGATTATGGTTTATTTTCCAAAAGGGATGTCGGGGTGACTGACATCAGGGCATTTTTAATTTAGGGGCGGGGGATTTTGTGGGGAAGTTTTAATTTTTGGGCTTCCCCCTCTTTGTTTAAACCAGGAACGATTTGCCGTTACTTGACAGCATGGGTATTCCACGGTGTTAGGGGGACTGTCCAAAGGGGCTGTGAAAGGAAAAGGGGTTTTTCCTTTTGGTGGGTTATTTTTGGTCTCAGTTTTTGGGCCCCAGGGGTAAAAAGGGCCCGGGTTTTGGGCCCTAAAAGGGGAAAAAAGTTTCCCATCCACTAAACCCGGGGTTACTATTGGGGGAATTGAAAGGTTTCCCATGTTTTTGTTCCTAAAAATTTTTAATAAATGGGAATGTTTCTGGGAATTTCCAATTTTTCCCCAACCTTTGAAATGTTTGGGTTGAAAAGTTTTTTACCGGGGTTGCCCTTGGGGGCATTTGTGACAATTTTACCCTCTTATGTTTGGAAAACCCACCCAAAAGGGTTTGGAATGGCTATGGAACTGATTTTAAACCCACACAAACACAAACAAAACCCCCCAAAACCCACCCCAAAAACCAAAAAAACCCCCCAAAACAACAAACCCTCCCCCTGGAATTTACTATAAATATGCATTTATAGCACACCATGGAACGGGAGTAGGGCTGAGTTGCTTTTCCCTGAAGGTGTGCTTATTTCGGTGAGTGACATCTGCCTTGAGGCTTGCCAAAGTAGGGCAATGGAAAGTTTATTGACTGTGAATGGCCTCAAAAGCATTGATCCCTATACAATCACACACACACACACACACACACACACACACACACACACACACACACACACACACACACACACACACACACATACACACACATACAGTTTCACAGTTGCCATGTCTGGGATTAGAACTCCTACTTAACTTGTACATCACACAGTTATAGCATGCACCACAGAGCTTACAGGGCTAATCCTTCCCCAAAGGTATATTTCAAGGTGAAAGACATCAGCAGGCTTGCCAATATAGGGCAATGGAAAGTGTATTGACTGTGAATGGCCTCAAAAGCATTGATCCCTAAAAAGACAAACAAACACACACACACACAGAATTTCACTTTTGCCATATCTGGGATTAGAACTCCTACCTAAGTGGTACATCACACTACATCATTGCACAGTTATAGCACATGCCACAAAGCATACATGGCTACTCATTCCCCAAAGCTGTATTTCAAGGTGAATGATATCAACAGGCTTGCCAAGGTAGGGCAATGGAAAGTGTATTGACTGTGAGTGGCCTCAAAAGCATTGATCTCTATACAGACAAACACACACACAGAGTTTCACAGTTGCGCTGTTTGGATTACAACTCCTACCTAACTAGTACATCACACTACAGCATTATGCAGTTATAGCACATGCTACAGAGATTATAGGGCTACTCCTTCCCCAAAGTTGTATTTCAAGGTGAATGTTAGCAGGCTTGCCAAAGTAGGGCAATGGAAAGTGTATTGAATGTGAATGGCCTCAAAAGCATTGATCCCTAAAAAGACAAACAAACACACACACACACACACACACACACACACACACACACACACACACACACACACACACATATACACACACACACACACACACACACACACACACACACACACACACACAGAGTTTCACAGTTGCCATCTCTGGGATTAGAAATTGTACCTAACTGGTACATCACACATCAGCATTACACAGTTATAGCACATGCCACAAAGCTTATAGGGCTACGTCTTCCCCAAATATGTATTTCAAGGTGAATCACATCAGCAGGCTTGCCAAAGTAGGGCAATGGAAAGTGTATTGACTCTGAATGGCTTCAAAAGCATTGATCCCTATACAGACAAACAAACACTCAGAGCTTCACAGTTGCCATGTCTGGAATTAGAACTCCTACCTAATTAGTACATCACAATACAGTATTAAACAGTCCTAGCATGTGCCACATTGCTTATAGGGATACACATTCCCCAAAGGTGTATTTCAAGGTGAATGACATCTGCATGCTTGCCAAAGTAGGGTAATGGAAAGTGTATTGACTGTGAATGGCCTCAAAAGCATTGATCCCTACACAGACCAACAAATACACACAGAGTTTCACAGTTGCTATCTCTGGGAATAGAACTCCTACCTAACTGGTACATCATACTACGGCATTATGCAGTTACAGCATGCACCATGGAACTTATAGGGTTACTCTTTCCCCAAAGGTGTATTTAAAGGTGAATGACATCAGCAGGCTTACCAAAGTAGGGCAATGGAAAGTGTATTGGCTGTGAATGGCCTCAAAAGCATTGTTCCCTGCAGACACACACACACACACGCACACACGCACACACGCACACACACACGCACACACACACACACACACACACACACACACACACACACACACACACACAGTCTCACAGTTGCCACGTCTTGCAATAGAACTCCTACCTAATTAGTACATCACACTATAGCATTACACGGTTATAGCATGCACCATGGAGCTTATAGGGTTACTCCTTCCCCAAAGCTGTATTTCAAGGTGAATGCATCAGCAGACTTGCCAAAGCAGGGCAATGGGGAGTGCAGTGTGTGTGAATGGGTCATAAACCATTCATCTGGAAGCACACACATAACACTCAGTCATACACAGGTTTACATTTAACAGGAACGTGTATACAACTGCTAGATGAACTACGTGTATACAACTGCTAGATGAATAATGACTTATACAGTTATGTTATACAGTTATCACAAGCACCATATACACTATAGTGCTGAGGGATACCAGAAGCACATGTCTACAGTGATAGACATCTGCACATTATGTGGTATTGGCCAATTGGATGTGTGCTGGGTGGGATATGCCTCATGATGGGAAGCTCTTTGTCACTGTCTGTCACTCTCTTCCACACATCTATATATGTGTAAGTTTGGCCTATTATAGTGTGTCGTCCTTGGATATATGTGTGGATTCCTATCCAATGTGTGTGCAAAGCATGACTGGTGCACAATGTGGAGTGTGTGCAGAAACATCTGTGACTGACAGATTGTATGGTCCACTGTTGTTGCCAGACATGGGCTTCATTTCTGTAAGAGTGGAAGCATCTACAGTATGACCTTTCAGTATTTTGTTGTCAGACATGGGCTTTGTTTCTCTAAGTATGGGAGCATGCCCAGTATGAGCTTCTGTATTGAATGTGTGAATCTATTCCAGGTAGGTTGTACTCCACTGCAGGCTTTTGTGTTCTACACCTATGGCTAGCAACCTGTTTCTGCAGGATATAGGTAGATCAGTTGACAATATGGGGTCACAATGGGCAAAGGATAGTGGGATACTGTAACTAATTGTATCTGTGCTGCTTCTGCTACATGGTTTTGGTGTTAGCTGAGATATGTACTGGACATATGTACTGTTTTACACTGTGATGTTTTATGTCATCAATTACTGGCAGGTATACATATTTGCTTGCAGTAATTTCCTGAGGAACACAAGATGAATGAAGCTGTGTCCAGTATTGTGGTCTGCAGCCTACATATTCTTGCACAATCATGCCATTATGGAGGGGAGCTGCAGACACTTGCTGATGGGTCTGTGTAAATGGTTCAGCACCTTAGTACTGTGGTGGCTGAGATCCCATGCTTGTACATCCATCAATGTGATAGTATGGCCATATCCAGCTGTAGCCATACCTCACAGCTGTACAGATTTGCACAGGTTACCCAGAGGCAGGGCTCATATTTCTGTTCATTACCCTTCACATTGTGGTTTACAAGCAGGTTTGTAGCCACCCATTCCTGTGTTTGCAGGTTGGGATAGTATGTGCACACATCTGAGTTTCAGACTTCACACACTCCATGGTGTCCATGCTTCTACCCCCCTGTTATTCTATCCTCTTCCGAACATTATGCACGTTATCTGATAAATATCCCTATAGTTATCACTTCATCCCAGCAGTATTTAGGGGTTGGTCCACAGTTCATGCAGCAGGCATGGTGGACATGCTACTGGGATTTGTCAACATTGCCTTGCATTTGTGTTTTGTGGACTGTATTATGTTATTTGGGAGTGCATGAGACAACATACATTGGCAGTATGGGTGAGACACAGGCCTTTGGCAGAGGACTGTAGGGCACTTGGTAGTAATGCAGGCCATCTGTAGCAGGCTGGTGCAGTGTACCACTCCTACAGTCCCAAGCTGCAAGCCACTATATTCCCCTGGAGTGACAGGGTAAGTGTGCAAGTTGTTAATGTCAGTAGTTTCTGTCCTTATTGATCCATTGTTGTGGATGCTGGCAGGTGCTGCTTACAACTAGGAACATACCTGCATGGGACTCCTCTTTGGCATGCTGCATTCTGTGGCTATTCCCATACAAAGGTGAGGGTCATATTGTACTCATCCCCAACAGCAGGGATATGACCTGTGAGGTACCTGTGGCTGATGGTGGGGTGAGCTGGGTGCATGTGTGCTATGGAAGCTACTTGCAGCTGACTCACAGATATATGTGGGACATACCATTTATGCTGGCTTGTGCAGGGGCATCAGCAGTTTCTCAGTACTTCATACCTGTGCCTTTTGTGGTCTGCCATTGTTTGGCTAGATGACATCAGTATTCCATACTACACAGCCAACTAACGTGCTGCTAACCTGTATGTACAATTCCAAAGGTGTGTCCATTTGACAGTAACATTTTATACACTCTCTGTCTAGGGTACTTCCACCTGTGTAGGCTTGTATGTCTGGGCCCACATTCATGACATGTCCATCTTTAAGATGGTGACATATATTACATCCACACAATTAGTATGGATTACTGCTGGATTGTGTCTTGCTGGGATGCACTGTGTTGGCACTGCAGTTTTGAGAACTTGGCCCTATCATCAACAGTACTGGCCAATGGCCACTGGGACACAACCCTCCATGCTTACATGCTGACCACTTTCACACAATATACAACACACAACGACATAACACACAGAGAGCTGCATATTGTACACATGCTACAATCTATCCTGCTACTTTGGCCAGCTCAGGTAATCTGTGCTCCACTGTTATTATACTTACACATACATGTTACTACATTTCTACATTGGATTTGGGGGGGGCACACCTGACAACTGTAAACATTTGCTATGACTTTATTGGTATTTCAGGTACTCCATTTCATTCTGTATTCTGACCTATCATGCAGACTAGAGGCATATCAGTATACTACAGTTCTTAGGTTTTATTGACCTACATTTCAGTTTCAGACTGCTTACCCTTCAGAACTAACATCCCACTGCCTGACCTGTTGTAGTCTGTGTAGGTCTGGAGGGGGCTGTTCTGCATAGCCATCAATCAGAGGCCTTAGCACAGCCTTTTTTAGTGTTTGTCTACACCTGTCCTGCTGGCTGAGACTGTTGTTGGGTATGTGAGCCTCACTGACATGCATGTGTGTGTCCTATGGACACACATTTGGCCCATCACATGTCCTGCAATGGGTTTTCTCACCTTGTCTAGTACTGCCTACTATGTTGACATAAGTATTTGTTAAGGATTTCAAGCTGCAGATATAGGTGTCTACTGTTTGCTGGCATCCCATTCAGCCACCTGATTCTCTAAGATGCTCACATCCATACCATAGATACCTCCAGTCGCTGGACCCCACACAGTTCGGCTTCATCAAGGGCAGACCATGCCTCCTGAACCTGGTGGATTTCTCTGAGACAGTTACTCAGGCTATAGATAAGGGAAAGGAGGTACACACGGCTTACTTTGACCTTGCTAAAGCATTTGACACCATTCCCCATTCAGGTATTATTGATAAGCTCACCAGCCTGGGCATAAACCCTTATGTCACAAGATGGATTCCAAACTGGCTCTCAGACAGATCCCATAAAGTAAGAGTAGCGGGATCTATGTCCGAATCCAGACCAGTAACGAGTGGAGTGCCTCAGGGCTCTGTCCTGGGGCCCCTCCTGTTTGGCATATACTTCTCAGAAGTACAGGCAAGCACGGAAGGGCTGTGGCTGACTAAGTTTGTGGACGACTGCAAACTGGGTGCTATAATAGAGTCTCCGGCTGACATGGAGATCCTCCAGAAGGGCCTAAATGAGATGGATGCATGGTGTCAAAGCCATGGTCTCAAGCTAAATTCAAACAAATGCATAGTAACCCCCTTTGGAAAAAACAGAGTACCCTCAAACTACAACATAGGAGGTAATCCCCTGAAATCTGAAGAAGAAATAAGGGATCTAGGGACCCAAGTAGATAGTCAGCTTTCCTTTGATAACCAAGTTGCCAAAGTGGTTAGAAAATCCTATGTGACCCATCTGATCATGAAAGGGTTCGCATCAAGATCTAAGGATGTAATGGTGCCCCTCTACTCTTCCCTCATCAGACCCATTATTGAGTACAATGCACCAATTGGAATGTACCTGGCTAGACATCTTCAGCAGCTGGAGAGACCACAAAGGTACCTAACCAAGAGGATTACTGGCCTCAAACAGTTGCCCTATGCAGCACGATTGAAAAAGCTAAGACTGTTCTCTATTTGCATATCGCTTTCTCAGTGGCGATCTTTGTCTGATTACAGAGCCATGTCCAACCCAGAATTGTTGAACATGCTCCATCTTAGCAAAACCAAATCTACTCGAGCTATACGCTCTAGGGATATAAACCTCAACACAACAATGAATAGAACATGTTGGAGGGATAGATTCCCTTCGCAGAGACTTCCCTTACTATGGAACAGGGTCCCGATCTACATGAGACAGAGCCCCTCACTATCACTCTTCAAGAGGAACCTTGATGAATGGATGGGTAACAGAAAGTTCACACCGGGGATCACACCAACAGCACTACTAGATAGGGGCCAAGGAGTGCAAGGGTCTAGGGAACTACTAAAGGGGTGGTGAATACTGCACAACGTGGCTGGGCTAATATATGCCTTTGGGCAGATAGCCCAGTACCAATCTATGAACCTATGAACCTAGGTAGCAGAGCATACTAATACATTCAGCAATTGATAGTGAGTGTAACTTACCTTGTGGCTGTGCCAGTATTGAGGATGGTGCTGGAGGGCTCACTGTCAGATGCACATAGTACACACCCTATACATGTTTAAGTACAGGTAGTGTTATGTTTGGCATCCCTTTTACTGTATGTGCGAGTTGGAGAGAGGTGTCATTCCCTGGGTTGCTACCATGTCAGTGTATGTGCGATGCATTGCCTCTTTGTCAAGGCCTGAGCATACTGGGCACACCTCCTTCTGCCTACTGGGGCAGGCTCAGGTTGTTCCTCCTCCGAGTCACTCTGTGCCTGTGGTGGCCTTGGCAGTGGTGGGGGGCTGTGTGGCCATGCCCCAAGCTGTTCCTGCTGCAGCTGTTTCCACAGGATTATATTGTGTAGCATGGGACATACAATGACAATTTGGGTACATGTAGCTGGTGAGTACTGCAAGGCTCCACTGGATATGTTCAGGGACCGAAACCATGACTTGAGCATCCCAAACACATGCTCTATTATGATTCTGGTCTGTGCGTGTGCCTCATTATGGAGTTCTTGCCCAGTTGTGTGTTTGCATTTCTGGTGGGTGTCATCAGCCACGGCTCCAGTACGTAACCGGCATCCCCCACTAGTTGGCCATATGGATGTCCCCAGTGGCAAATCTCTGGTACAGCTGTGTCATATGCCAGATGTGGGAGTCATGATAGCTTCCAGGGCTGCCAGCACACACATTCATTATAATGTCCTGGGCATCACACATGACCTGGCAGTTGATGGAGGGGAAGACCTTGTGGTTTATGTAGACCCTAACCCGCTCACTGGGTGGTGCTTTGATGTAGATGTGCGTGCAGTCTACAGCACCAACTACCTCAGGGTATTCTGCTATTTGGTGGAAGGGACGCATATTGGTGGTTAATGACTCATGGGTTTTGAGGAAATATATGTGCTCACCGGCATGTGCTGACATGGCATCCAGGAACTGATGGAGTATCCTGGTTGCTGATGCCTGTGAGATCTCCATGATATCCCCAGTTGGCCTTTGGAAGGTAACTGTGGCTAGTATTCTTAAGCCTACCCATACCTTGGTATCTACTAGGATGGGTTCCCCTCTGTTGGTTCTGTGTGTGAGGTGTGGCCGGTACAGCTCAACAGTTTGCTGTAGGAGGTCCCTGTCCACCCTATAGTACTCCACTATCTCCAGCTCATGTAGCCCCTGGAAGGTTACCCTGGGTCTGTACACTCTTCTCCTTCTCCTTACTGTGGTTTGGTCACCAGCATTCTCATCCTCACCACCCTCAGCCTCTTCCATATGTTGATTTATGAGAGCAAAAGCAGCCCCTATCATTTTGTTGCTTTTGTTAGGTAAAATTTCTCCATTTGTGTACACCGGTGGTGTAGACTTTGTAGGAAAAACCAGAAAGGTGTTTACATAGTTTATAGTAGTGTTCTGTGCTGGGCTGGGCTGCTGCCTGTGTAATTGGCTGATTCTGATACATTTCACCTGCCAGCTATGCTAGTTCTCCTTGATTACCTTCCTACTACTGTTTTCCCTTCCCATGGCCTTCCTGTTTAAGCCCAGAGGCGCACCGTGCAAGCTCAGTGCTCAGATGTGAACGGAGCTGCTATTTCCTGGTTTAATTATTTTTTTACTTTAAACCCTGGTGCACAGCACACACACACACCTATTTAGGCAATGTAAAGACTGCTAAGCAGCTTCAGACACACCCCCTTCCTTAGCTCTGCTAAGCTAAGGGCAAACCCGAGCCACTGAGCTTCAATAAGCTTACAGTATGCCTGACAGACCCCTCTATGATTTCAGCTAACTCTTAGGCTTGCACCATGGTTTTCCTGTACCTACACGATTGGGTGCAGGCTAGCCATGAGGGGAAATCTGTGATTCAGTATCATTCCCCTCATTTGCAGAGAATTGACTGCTAATGCCTATTTACATGTCTGACATTGAGCCTTCCCCCTTAGCAACCACTATTCAGTGGCCTTGTTGTCTTCTTCCTGCCATTGGCTATAATGGCAAAATTGTGATTTTGCATAAAAAGCTTTTTCAATGTTTTAGTTTTATTTTCAAGCCAATCCCATTTCCGCGCTGCTGCCCTACGCTTAAATGGCCGAAATCGGCCAAAAAAATAAAAGTTATTTTTTGTTTATTTGAAACTATTTTCCATGCTAATGGCCATATATTTGGCCATTGGCTTGCCTTCCACATTATATACACCTTTATTTGGAGCTGTCATGGCTCCGTTTTGTAGTTTGCAGAAATGTACTTGGTTACTAACCGAGTACATTTCTGCAGGTTACACTAATCCTGCACGGATGGCTGCTAGCTTCCTGGATCACTAATTCACCTCATTTGCATGGTTTTCACATGAAAATTGGGTAATTAGCATACAGAAGCTGTGTCCGTGTAGGAATAGTGCAGGAGCACTCGTGCATGTCCTGGGAGCTTGTTCCTAGATCTCTCGGTGGCCATAGTGCCTCCAGCAGCTCTTGCACTATTCCTGCACGCTGTGCAGAGCTTGTTGAATCCCAGGGTTTGTTTACTGTCATTCTCTCATAAGGGCAGATCTTATGAACTTACCTCCCAAGTGGCTTGATCTGTGGTGTCTTTTCAACCATAACAAAGTCTAAAGTCAAATATGTACATTAAAAGTACAATGTAACATAGTAAAAATGGTTTCATAAGTCAAGCGCAGTAATCATATTTTTTATGCAAGATATACACATATGAAACATACTATATAAATATTGTAACAGCGAATGGACTACAAAAATTATTCATAATAAATATACTTGTGGATTGTACAGCAACTGTTTACAAGTGAGAGCAAAACTTTATGAGAAGGTTAAAAATAATAGGTATGATAAAACCTTTAATGCAAGTCTAGGCAATATAGTCACCATAGTGAGAATATACACAAAGCATTCAAAATATCATTTAATGTATATATTTCCTAACAATTACAGCAGAAAGATCTCAGAGCCAATAAGGTTCTGACATTAGGTGATGCCTTTGCAAAGCACTTCCTTCTTCCTTATATAAAAAAATGACAACTTACTTTCCTGGCTGCTGCAGCCAATCAGGTCTCTTGCTTCAATGAAGCAGACCTGACTGAGTGCAGTTAAGAGGCAAGTTAATAAAATGAAAAATGTCTACGATTGTGCCAAGTGATGATGTCACGTCACAGCTGTGCAGACATCCACAAGGTGCTGAAAGAATTGAGGAGCTAGAGAAACCTGCAGCTGCTTCTTGGGGGCCCTTGTTTGTGGGGCGATAATCAGGGTCTCCCCCCAGCTGCGGGTTCGGCAGGTGTCTAATGCTGGCTATGCAGAAAACAGAAAGAAAGTCACACTAAAGTAAGATGTAAATATAAAGCACACAATAATAAAAGCTTGTTTAAATACAAAAATGTATTAAAATGGTAATAACACATACAGTATATAAAAATTACAATAGAAACCCAATTAAATAAATGAAACATGCATGCCATCAGCCTAATCAACCAAAAAACTGCTGCTTACATGTATGTGTCTTTTAATTCTTGGGGTTGCCACTAAAATTATTCTCCTTGTAATCATTTTAAGGCTGTGTAACCTGGAATACAAGATACATGTTTGTAAAGCACTATGCTACTAATATTCACATCTGCACACCAGAGATTATTCGCCTGCCACTACGCACTTAATTAGGTTTCAGATTCTTGTCTGTTGGGAAATCAGACAGCAATTGTCTTTAGCTCTGTGTCACAGTAAAGTTAAATGTGAGAAAATGTTTTAATATAAATAAATGAAGTAGCTTTTTAGCGTTTTTGTTCAGTATAAATCATTTCCTACATCTGAAATAAGAAACAAAGACTTCAGAACTAAATGCAAGTAATTTAAATAAACATATAAGCAAAACAAACAAAACTATAACAAAATACTTAAAATCTTTCTTTCACTTTTTCCAGTCATAATCAGAAAGTGAATAGATAACATTATATATGTATTCAGTTAATCAGACTATGTTATAGAATTATATCAAGTGTTATTAATGTTTCAAATTATTAATACTTCTGTTTATAATAAAATATATAGACTTTCATATTTTATTTACATGGTTTGGCATGTCTTACAGTCAACTGTTATGAACTTAGTAAATTTACAGTCAAATAAATTATATAGTTATTTGCATAACAAGTATAGGCACACTGCAAAAAGGGTCTTTTTATCAAAACAACCAAATCATAATAAAAGACATATACAAAAATACAACACAAAATAAGAAAATATTAGCAAACACCAATAGACGAACCATGTCTGATAATGCCATTCAGTCTGGTATTGTTGGACAATAATGCACCATAAAAGAGTAGGAATGCCTTCTTGTACCTCAAAACACCCCTGAGTAGTCTGTTCCTTCCTTGCAATGCCCACCCTGGAAGGCATTATTCTTACTTAGGACATTGTTTGACATTACTATAGGTGACTGAATAGCATATGGGAAAATGGAGGTACATTATTCTTTACACAAACAGAAATTAGAATCTAAATAAGCTGCATACATAAACTTGATTAGAAATTACAATTAGAAGATGTTCATAGCTATTAGTGGACATAGACAGTGATATTTAGCAGACTGTATCATGGTAATTAATCTTTTTTAGGGTGATTTTGACTTCAATGTTTTTGTTTGAGGTCATGGGGAATCTGTCTTAAATAATAGAGTCTCTGGTAAACACTGATGCTCCCTCACAATTCAAACTTACTTGTGGATCTGATATTGTGATAAAAACTAATGTCTGTTGTAAGATGGGGGGGGGGGGTATCTTTGCACTGCAATTCTGTATTTGTTACAACCCTCATATGGTATGTTGAAGTTGCAAGACAGACTCAAGATCAAGAAGTTTGATGCTTAGATTTCTGCCATTGAGTAGAATAACCTTGATCTAATCTGCATTGGGATCTATTGAAGTACCTGCAATCAGATGTCTGGAAGATGGACTTTACATAAAAAGGGACTATTGAGACAGCAAAGGCTTTAACAAGAATGCAGAAGCCAGAACACAGATGATGTAAGGCATCCTTTGTTAAACAAGTAGGCCTGTCAATCATCTCATCCCAAGCTGACATGTATTAGGCACCCCCAAAATGACATCACCTACTTATCCAATCATTAAAACCATTTTTGCTGACTCTGCATATAATTCTGGGTGATGGTGGAGTTCTACTCAAGACCATCCTAACATACCAACCTAGTATGCCTGTCTGAGGTAAATGCATCAAATCTTTCACATTCACTGTGGACCACTACCAGGTTATAGTCCAATTAGTCAAATCCAAATGATTTTAGAGCCCTTATAATGTCACAGATCCTGGCACTGGAAATAAAAATGATTGTCAAGCTATTCTTATCCATCCTGAAAAAAGTAGAATCTCTGCACCCAATAAAGCTGTGAAAAGACATTTCCATTTGTATATACAGACTTAGTAGGAGTACATGTTTACTGTCTGCAGCCTTGTGACTCCCTGCATTAAGCAACTTTACATTACATGGCTGGGTAAGGATGCTGGTGGTGTGCTACTGTTTTGATGCTGATGCTTTTTTGTCCTGACTCTAGCAGACTTACAGAGTGTTCTGTTATCAGCCTCAACATATAAGAATATATAGGTAGGGAAGGTACATTCAGAGATTTGGGTGGGCTGTTGTGAAGCTTACTGATTATTTATTTAGATTAGATGGTGCTCTTGTGGTTGCGTAACTGCTTACACTTCTCACATATTTTATAACATTGATCTAGTAGTAGCTGATTATTGTTAAGCTGTAGGCAGTTGCTACACTGCCTGGTAATACAAAATATTAAAAACCTGACAGCATAGGTTCATAGGTGTGTACTAGGCTAATGGCCCTGGAGCCTTTAAAAGCTTAGCCTATAGGATTACCCTGGCATCATGCCACCTGACCTTAGTTCCCAGTGCCTCTGTCGAGTAGAGCCACTGGAGTGATCCCTGGGGTGAATTTTCTATTTCCCATCCACTCATCAAGATTTTTCTTGAAGAGGGCCAGTGAGGTGCTCTGTTTGACATGTATGGGAAGTCTATTTCATAGCATGTACAGTCTCTGTGTTATGAACCTGTCCCTCCAGCATGTTCTGTTGATTGTGATAATGAAGTTGAGGTCTCTGGAGTGTGTTGTGCGGAGGGATTGGGATTTCTTTACATGTAGCATTTCTAACAGAGCTGGGCCAGACATGGCTTTGTAAGTCAAGCAGAGATCGCCTCTAAGTAGACGATATGAGACAGAGAATAGTTGGAGTTTTTTGAGTCTGTCCCTATAGGACAAGTGTTTAAGGCCTACGATCTTCTTTGTGAGGTACTTTTGCAGCCTCTCCAGTTGTTGCAGGTGTTTAGTGAGGTACATGCCAAATGGGGCATTGCACTCGATGATTGGCCTAATGAGGGAAGAGTAGAGGGAGACAATGGCCAATCTTTCTTCCTGGATGCAAAACCCTTAGTAATGAGATGTGCCACACAGAAGGACTTTCTGACCACAGTGGCAATGTGGTGGTCAAAAGAGAGGTTCCTGTTAACCTGTGTTCCTAGATCTCTTATACCGCCTTCAGTGTTCAGTGAACTATCATCGATATGGTAATTCATGGGAAATGGGTTTTTCCGAAAGGGGATGACAACACATTTTTTGGCATTGAGCTTAAGGCCATGGTTCTGACACCAGTCGATGGTCTCAGTAAGGTCTATCTGTAGGATTTCAACATCACCTAGAGAGTTAATAATAGCTCCCAACTTGCAATCGTCTGCAAACTTTGTCAGCCAGAGTCCCTTCGTGTTGGCCTGGACTTCAGAGAAGTATATACCAAACAGGAGAGGACCCAGGATGGAACCCTGTGAAACTCCACTTGTGACTGGTTGGCAATCTGACTTGGAGTCCGCTACTTTCACACTGTGGGTTCTATCTGTGAGACAGTTTGCAACCCACCTAGTGATATAGGGGTTGATGCCTAGCTTAGTGAGTTTTTCTATGATTTCCGAGTGGAGAATGTTATCAAAGGCCTTGGCCAGATCATGGAAGGCTGTATGAACCACCTTGCATTCATCCACAGCTCTAGTGACTGACTCAAAGAAGTCGACTAGGTTGAGCAGGCATGATCTACCCTTCACAAAACCAAACTGTGTGGGATCCAGAGTTTGGAGATTCCCTCTGTCCTTGTTTATTAGGTCCTTGATGATGCGTTCCACAGCTTTGCATATCAGACTCATCAGGCTAATGGGGCGATAGTTCCTAGGGTCTGTAGTCACTCCTCCTTTGTGGAGAGGGATGACTGTAGCAGTGCACCATTCAGTAGGGACAAAGCCTGAGGTGAAGCTGTGATTGAACAAGGCACACAGGTAAGGTGCCAGTTCACTCTGTAGTTCATGTAGAAGACAGCCAGGGATATTGTCAGGTCCCATAGAAGCTGTATTCCTGGCCTTGACCACTGCTGTTTTAACCTGTGCAGCAGTAATACTGGGTGCCTGGCAATCTATTGGTATTATGACTGATCCTTTGGTGGGAGAGGGGTAAAGCTGGCACTGAATCTGTTGGCCAGTATATTGGCAATATATGTTGGCTTGGCATAGGAGGTACCATTGTGCAGTAGCTCAGAGCAAATCTGGGTATTGCTGTGAAGATTCTTTACATAACTATAGAAGGCCTTGTGGTTGTCTTTACTATCTGCTGCAATTCTGTTTTCATAGCTAGCTTTAGAGGGTTTGATGAGAGATCTCAACATTTTGTTGCGGGTGATAAGGGAGTTTTTCCAGTCTTGGGACTTCACCTTATTCCATATCAGTTTCCTCCTTCTGTTGTAGAATCTGTTTATGGCAGGGGGCCACCAGATTGTCTTTCTTTTTTAGGAGGAGAGTGTCTTGGTTCTATTGGGTATGGTGAGATCCATGCATTTGTGTATGTATTCGCACAGTGCATTGGTGTATGATTTGGCAGTCATGCAACTATTCTCCATTTGCATGGGTGCCATGAAGTTAGCCACCTCTGTTTTTAAGATCCCAAAGTTAGCTTTGGAAAAGTTTTTCATGGTGGTTACCTTTTTGGGGGTGGGTGGGTGAGATGTGGATTTCCAAGGTGATTAGTTTGTGGTCGATCTAATCAGGGAGGAGTTGACTATTGGTGTAGAGCAACAGTCACTCATGTTAGTAATGACCAAGTCAAGGATGTTGCTACCTCTAGTGGGAGTAAGAACGAGCTGGTCCAGGGCATTTTAATTAATGAATTCCAGGAAATGTTGGGTAATGGGAGTAAGAACAAGCTGGTCCAGGGCATTTTAATTAATGAATTCCAGGAAATGTTGGGTAAGTGTATTTGTACATGAGTAGTTTTCCCAGTTAATGGAGGGGTAGTTAATGGAGGGGTAGTTGAAGTCACCCAGTATGAGAGTGTTAGGTTGGACTCTAATATTCTCCAGGGTGCTTAGGAATGTGGAGTGTGAGTCTTGGGACATGGTTGGGGACCTATAGCAGGTTATGACCTGAATTGCTGTCTTACCCAGTGTTAGCTGCATCTAAAGTATGTCTGATGTGTTATGTTGGGTTACCATTCTGGAGGTGTGTGCATCCTTTATGAATATGGAAACACCATTGTCTTTGGACCTTTGGTCCAAGTTCTGGGGGCAAAAGGTGTGGAATGAGTTATAGCCTGGTAGTGCAGGGGTGGTGTCTGCTGCTTTGAACCAGGTCTCTGTTACAGCACAAATGTTGATGTTCTCCATTTTAAGGAGTGCTTCAATTGAGTGCATTTTGAGATTTAGACTTTTAGCATTGAGCAGCATGACCCTCAGATTGCATTTGTTTGTAGCTGTTACAGTGGTCATTTGGTCTTTGGAACACCGCCTAAAAAGGCACTATAGGGGTGACAAGATCCTTGGCCAGTATCCGGAAGCCCAGGGGTGACAGATGCAGGCCATCTCTGGCAAAGCATTGAGGTCTGTCAATCATGTCATCCCAGGCAGACAGATACTGGATCCCCTTAGAATGACACCAGAAACTTAGCCAATTGTTGAAATCAATCATTTTCTGCTTGTACTGTGGTATCATTCTGGGTAATGGTAGGATGCTGCTCAGGGCTAGGGTCATACCCACCTGGGTTACATAATCTGAGAGCTCCTCCATGTCTCTTTTCATGTAGTCCAGGGAGATATGTCTCAGGTCATTCACACCCACATGTACAATAACAGAGTCATATTTGTACCTGTTGTTGAGGACCTAAGTGCATGGGTTATTTGGCAGATCCTGGCACCTGACAGGCAGCTGACTATTACTTTCTCCTTATTCAACCTAGTGAGTGGGACATCAGTGCCTCACTATTGTGTCACTTATGACTAGTGTGTTGGGCATGCTGTTCTACCCTAGGGGCTTTGCTTGAGTGGCACACTGTTTAGCAGAGTTATGTGTCTCGTGATTAGTGTTGTGTTGTGGTCAAGTGCATTTCTGCCCTGGAGGTCTCTGCTGTTTGTGTAGATTTTGATTGAGATCCTCCGCGAAGGTGGGTGTGTGGTTTGTGTTTTTATGTGAAGGCAGTGCTGATGTGTGAGGGCTATATGCTCCATGTGGTGTGGTGCCAGTGTTGACCTTCTCCGCTTGACCAGCTATTTCAGTCTTTGCTGGAGAATGCATGGCTTCTAATTTGGATATATAAGTGCATCTCTCACAAGTCTGAGTGTTGGGAGGTAAGAGAAGAGGGTTGTCAATGTACATGAGGTAGTTGCTACATTGCCTCAGGATGCCTAAGTTCACTAGGTTAATATGTGAAAGCTCACAGAACTGACCTTTAGACATGCCTGGAGGGGTGGGCATTAATAATAAGTACTGGAGCTGTTTCCTTGTAGAATATTTAGTGCTGGTAGTGCTTTTGTGTGCTACAATAATTGCTACAAGAAGTCTAAGCTAGAAAACGTGCTGGAGAGGAGGGAACTAGCAGATCTAAGGGAAAAATTGAAGAGCAGACTTTGGCACTGCTCAAAAGCTTACAAACAGTCCTGGATACAGCAAATCTGTATCTGGACTAGACTAGTTAGAGGTAAGGTGGGAAACAATCACAGACACAGGCCTTTAAACCATAAAGTTGAAAGAGATAGAAAAACTGTCCAAATGGCCAATAAACTACAATTTCTGGACCAGAAGCCACTCCTCTTGTGATAGATAGGCTCCCTATTGTTTACCACTCCCACTCATAAGCTAGATGGCTTCCCTACAACACAGAAAGGCTTGGGGGGCTCAGAAGCTTACATACATTCCTGGATACAGAAAATCTGTATCTGGACTAGACTAGTTACAGGAAAGGCTGGAAACAAGAGCAAATGCAGTCTTTTAAACCAGAAAGTTGAAAGAGATTGAAAAAACTGCCCAAACAGCCACTAAACTACAATTTCTGGGCCAGAAACCATTCATCTTGTGGTAGATAGTCTACCTAGTGCTTACTAGTATCACTGATAAGGTAGAAGGCTAATCTGTATCTGGACTAGAATAGTTACAGGAAAGGCAGGAAACAAGCTTAGAATATTTTTTAACAGAAAAGCAGCTAAAACAGCACTAAAACAGTTCAAGTGCAGTGCAAGCTAGCACATCTGAGTGTGTAGCAATATTAAAGTGAATACAGTTTAAATAAATGCAATTTATTCAAACTGTATTCTGAACTGAATTCAATTAAATTCAACATAAGGGGTAAAAGCAGACTGAGCTGCCATACTGGCCACAAAAAGTTGAGCAAGTGAAGGCTATAGACGTTCAATGTCTAAGGTAGGTTTTAATTTACTTGTAAGAAACGTCTCTGTGTGGCAGATTTTCAGTCCATATATCTCTAGTTAATCACTGTATATTAATCAGATCAGACAAAAGTAGTAGAAGTAGTGAACTTAAACTCATCTTAAGTAAAAAAAAATAATAAAAATATATAATTGTACAGAATTATTAAGTATTTGAAAGTAATCCAAGCAAGGCAGGCAGTCTGTTTCCAGTGCAGACTGCCTGCCTTGCTTGGATTACTTTCGAATAGTTAGTAAATCTTCAAAGATTTTGGAAGCTCATTCTACAATGGGCTTAATAGTGTGCAATTCAGTTTGCTCTCTGAATAGAAGAAGATGGATTTTCCTGCAGTGTACATCTTTTAAATTTAAAATAAATGTAAGGTCAATCAACCCAATCTTATTAAATAGATATGCACCCCCTCTAAAGCACTGAGGGCAAAAGCCATGTGCCATTATAATTCTTATCTAATTATGAAGAATACTGTATATGACACTGCTGCTGGAGCTATGATTCTTGTTGGTGTAGGTCATTACAGTTTGAAGTTTCTTGTATTTTTTTGCAACTTTAGCTAGTGACAGCCACTGGACCCAGCAGTTTTATAGTGTTGGGAAAGTGTTGAGAAAGAAATTGAGTATCTTCCTCAATGGCTCAATGTGTTCATGATGTGTGCACTGCATTAGAATGCAAGAGATGCATGTTTTTTACTTTTTATTTTATCTATTTTAGTTTGTTTACCAGGGTAGTACATTGATGACAATAGGCCATTTACAAGCACAGCCCAGGTTTGACTCCATATAAGGGCTAGTATAATTTCTACTTCGACTGCCACAAAACATATCACTGTATTCAATCTCCTACAGCCTGCTGAGTGTCAATCTATGCCTGAACTACAAAAGCATCCTCTGATCCTGCTCTGATGGACCTATTGCACATCTGCAAAATAAACAGCATCAAAAATTACCCAATCTGGGGACCTTAATCTTGTCTTCAACACAAATAGGACATGTTGGAGGGACAGGTGTGGGTCAGAGACTAACCCTTCTCTGAAACAGGATTCCATCCAAAGAAAGCAGAGTTCTTCCATAGCCCTATTTAATTAAAACCTGGACCATTGGATGGGGATTTTAAATTTTGCTCCTTGTCTGGCATCCATGTCTCCATTATACAGTGGCAACCTGTAAATTCTTTACCACCCATGCTCAAGCCTAGTTATAACCCTTAAAATAACCACAGTGTATCAATTTTTTCAGTTATATTTGTGGTCATTAGCCTAGTAATCCCCTATGAACTTATTAACTAAGCTGCAAATAAACTATTGATTGATGTGAATAGTTTTCCTCATGTGTGCTTATAGTCAGCACTGTTTATCTTATTGCTAGGTGCTGGATTTCTCCCAGCAGTAGTTGTTGCCATCTGATCTGAATGTTCAAGTTCATATGATTATTTATCTTTATATTTTTAAATCCTTACGTCATGTAGACCTTGTTGTTTGGGTATCACATAATTAAAACTAATAAGAAAAGGGGTATAGCATAATAAATCAACAATGAAACAAAAACATTGTTGAAAATACCAACTGTATACATGGGGGCTGAAGTTAATCTCAGCTTAAATAAAATCAAAGATTAATTAAAAATGTCAATAAATTCTTCAGAATCAAAAATACATTCAAATGACTACTACCGTTATGCTGTTGTAAAAAAATAATGTTTAAAGACCATGGACCCAGTTCCAAAAGACTTGCTGTTAGTGTAAGTGACCACTTACAATGAGATCAGGTCTTCTTGAATCTGTCTCCCAGTGTAAGCCTGTATGTATATAGACAGGTTTTACACTGAAGTAAGTCACTTACACTAAGAGCAAGTCTTTCAGAATCAGGGCAGACTTACACAGAAAGCAAGTCTTTTGGAATTTGGCCCCATGTGATCGATACCTACCAATGAATAATAATTCAACTTTTGGGAATTTTAAGTGGAAAAGCAATTATAACCCACCCCTTCATCCTACAATTGCTGCTTTTGAGCTTGAATGTGAGAAAAATATCAGATTATTTTGCAACAAAAATGGTTTCTTCAAAATCCTACTATGGTTGAGAAGCAATTATTAAATAAGCTGGTAGACAATAAACAACTAAGTGTAATGAAACCTGATGAAGGGTATGTGGTAGTGCTTATAGACAGCATAAATTACAATGATCAAATGTTCATTCTTTCACCGGATTATAAAAACTATAAACATGTCTCACTTATGAAATGCACAGAGGTTATGCCACGATTGACTGTCACCTCATTGACTTGATATTATAAGGTGTTTTATCTACAATCACGCCTTTGTACATGTTAAGAAACCAGTCTTCCCAAATATTTTTGGGATCCCAAAGGTTCACAAAAATGCATGTAACCCACCAGTGAGACCCATTGTTGCTGCTGATGTCTCAAAGACTGAACCTATAGTGAAGTACATCAATTTGAAACTTAAAGACATTTTGAAGCGGATGGACATTTTATAAATCATCTGTGCCATTTTTTTACAATTCATTTAGTAGTTCAATTTAAGAAGGAATTAATATTAGGTACAGTAGATGTACATGTATTCACAATGATTTGTCATTTTATTGGCCTTGAAAGTTTTTTTTCTTTTGTAAGTGAAATAGTATGCTTTATAATCAGAATATATATGTTTTACATGAATTCATGGAGTTAGTTTTATATGATGACCTTTTTTACTTTGAAAGTGGGTTTTTACATCAGCCTAGTGGGCTAACAGTGGGTGCAGTTTGTGCCCCCTCTTTATGCAGAAATAGTTTTGGCCTTATGGAAAAATACAAACATTTTCAAATCATGTTTATCAAAATGTAAATCTTTATAGTGGTTTTCTTGATGAGATTTTTATTTTATGGAAATGACAATGAAGAATAATCGAAGGACATTATTAAATATATAGATATGTTTATTTTATTAATTTGATTACAATACAATGGATATTTTGGATATCACAATGACAAAATATTCTGAATCTCAGTTTAAGTCTATGATATGTAGGAAAGCAACATTTACAGATTTGTACCTTTACTTCTATAGTTGCCATCCATATCATCAGAAGAAAAGATTAATTAAAGAGAAAATGGTTTGATTGTTCTGGCATGATGTATTTTTGAAAGAACTAGACTTTTTAAGTAATTTGTTTCTTGAGAGGAAGTATTAGTAAGTTCTAATTCATCAAGTTAAGGAAGACATTATTAAAGAAAGATATACAGGTTTTTTTACCAGTTTTGGGGAATGTGGATTTTCAGATGCTCATTAGAACAAGTAATTCCTATTCTAAGTATGACTTGTCTTTTAATGTTACTGCATTCTGCAAATACTTTTGGTATTAAAGCAGTTATCAGCAAGGTGTGGAGATTACTATTTTCTGATGAAATGATGGTAATATTGGGCAAGTCTTCACTGATGGTACATCAGAAGGGGAAAATATGAAGTTGATGCTTGAAAATTATGTTCAGGAAGTACATTCACAACAATTTAAGAGGATGACCAAGTGTGGTCACTGTTGTTGTTGTTGTATCTTTTGGCTTTTCCTGGTTAGGGGTCGCCACAGCGAAACTCCGGTCCGCTAATGATTGGTGTCAAAAGAAAAATAACTTCAAAATGATCAACACATGGCAGGTTCAGGTTAAGGCACTTTAATCTTGCAGCAAGGAGATAAAAACATGCTAATACAGAGTTTGTCTAACTAGAATTAGGACGTGAAGATATTCTTATACATTTCTTACAAGGTATTGCCTACTAAGCTGACGTAATAAATCACAAGTTCTTTCAATATTATTTCACAGCAGTTGTTTGTCCATGATTTTCTGCTGGCATATCAAGTTTACAAAAAAAACTTCCTAAGAAAAACAATGTGGCCTTGATGACCACCAGTCAGATACAACTTCTCACTATGCAATGTTACCATTCAAGGTACTATGGCTAATTCGAGCACAAAGCAAGTACAGATTACAGTTCATTTTTTCAAGCAGTCTTTGTTTGATGTATCTCTTCTTTTCCGCAGCTGTGCATGTTCTCATAACACGAACAGGGCTGATTGTTCATATTCAATCACATTATAGAAAACAGTATTGTTCTATTCATTCATTTTCCTGACCTAGCAGATAATCACCTGCTTCTCAGTACATTTCCAAAAGGCATAAACATGAATTTCGCTGTGCTAGCAAATGCTAGGTCAGAGGGCATCTTACAATTTCAGAAAGCATACTGCAGTTTGAAAAAGCATCTTATAATTTCATACAGAATTAAGAATTAAGCTGTACATAAAATAGAATGAAATGTGTTAACCCTTTTAGCTTCTAATTAGCACTAAACATATACATTAATACATATTTTTCTAACATTTCCCCCTTAGTACATTTTATTCTATTTTCAAAAGCATAAACAGTTGCTTCTTCTCCTAACCTCTTTCTGTTCAGAATTTGCAGTTAAGAGAGTCATTCAGTTTAAACTTATGAAAGTGTTTCATTTTTCAACAGTTCTTCAATTTCAGTACTTTGATATAAAGTCTCAGAAACTGACATGTCTATAAAATCTTTGATTAATCTTTTCATGCAGGGAATACCACAACAAACACACACTCCTAATAGGAGTAATTCCACACAAATGGCAATTAGGATGCTACCGCACCCCCCAAACAAATTTTGGAAAAAGTCCATCAGTGGGTTTGGGTCTGGTTTGGTCATGTCCGACACTTGCTGAATCACCTCAAGATGGTCATTTATCTCATGCTGGTTGTCAGGAATATACGAACAACACTCCTCTTTTATTAAAGTGCACGTACCACCTTTCGCCGCTAGGGTGAAGTCAAGAGCCATGCATTTTTTAAGCACCACAGTTCTCGTAGCATTCAGTTCATCAGTCATTAATTCGAGAGCAGAAAAAGTTGCATTACTCATTACTTCAAGAAGTTTGGACAGTTTTCTCAGCTCCCAAATCGATTTCACTGCGCCATATGCACGGGCTATACCTGCCCACGATATAATAGTGTCACTCAAGTCCATGTGTGTCAGTTTATCTTTGTTTTTCATGGAATTATGGTTTCTCCAGCCTGCTTTGATTCGTCCCACTCAATTTTCAGGCCTTCTGATTGGATTTCCAGTTTTCTTGGTGATCTCTCTGACATTTCAAATTTTTCCCTGAGGCAAGACTGCAGTGTGTTGTATGGCCGGAACCAGGTAACCCAAAAAACAACTGCCGGACCAGTTCTCAGGTAACCATTTGTATGCCTTTTTCCCACAAACAAAATAACAATTCTCTACTTTTGTATTAATATACACTTGCCCTGCATGAAACATTTTCTTATCAATAATAGGTAGTTGTTTTAAAAGAACGGGATTATGTTGTATCTCATCAATAGTTTTATGGATCGACTCAAGATATGATTCATAGTTTGCATCACAGATATAACCTGCATTATTGGCTTTGGTGTAACATTTGTAAGGAACAGTCACATTACAATTACTCCAACCTACCTGAACAGTGTCATTTTTGTAAAAACATACGATTCATTTTTGTGTAACAGGCAGGTACAATGCTATTTTGTCTTGTGATTTTACAGTCGTAGTATCAAAAAGCAAATTTTCCCAGGTCTCATTGATCCCTAGGGGGACAGCAGTCATTAATAATACCCCGTATGCTGTTGGTATAGCTGTGCAGATTCAGCAATTCGAAACATTAAAAGTTTCAGCATACACATATTTAATTGCTTGGTAAGTGTTAAAGTTCGGATGCCAGTCTATGAATGAGTCACATTTATTCAGTACAGCTCGTGTGGCTGGAAAAAGTAAAGGCCACAACAAAAAGATTAATGTTATCAGTATGGCCAACAGAATGATCATGCAATACTTCTGAGGTTGTTCAGCATTTCTATTTGCTCCGTATCTGATCATTTTGTTCTTGTGTAACAGTAACAAGTTTTTTGTCCAGTTCAAAGTTTTTAACCAATTTACAGTGTGTCAGATGAATCCAGGACGCTCGCTCTGCGATCTTGACTGCAGTGGGTGTTGACAGTAGCACTTGGTATAGCCCTTCCCATTTCGGTGTGGTCCAGCTCTTTTTCTTGATAACTTTCACCCAGACCCACGTGCCTGGGACTACTGCTGCTTCCAATGGTCTGGTTTGTTCTTTATCTGAAACAGAATTTAACTGCAAAAGTTGTTTATTACTTAAAAGTCATCTCATATATTCTGCAAGTGAACTGTCAGCCTCCTGGTCTGCAGGCATGAGAGGTTTCCACTGAGGTATATAATATGCCCTCCCAAACAGTATTTCAAAAGGAGTTAACCCCTTTGCATTTGGAACAGTTCTCATGTTCAACAGTGCCAGAGGCAGGCAGTGCACCCAGTTCTTCTGTGTCTCACTAATCAATTTCCTAAGTTTGTTTTTCAAAACCCCATTATGCCTCTCTACTAATCCTGCGGATTGGGGGTGGTATGCACAATGGTTCTTTAAGGAAATTCCGAAATATCGGCTCAACTGTTGTATAGTTTGATTTACAAAGTGTATGCCATTGTCACTGTAGATCTTTTCCGGTATGCCAAATCTAGGAATAATTTCTTTAACAAGGACCTTTGCAACAGTAGCTACATCTGGATTTTTAGTCGGAAAAGCTTCCACCCATTTGGAAAACATATCTATAATGACAAGACAATATTTCTTATGTTCACATTTGTTTAGTTCTATGAAATCCATACAGGTAGTATAGAACGGGTACAGTGGTGTTGGGAAACTCCCTTGCTTAGGCTTCAGTGCCCCTTGTGCATGATGCCTGTTACAAACATGGCATGCTGCACAAAAATTTTTTGTGTAGGTTGTAAATCCATATGCAGTGAACACTCGGTTCACTAACTGTACCATCCCCCCTATTGAGACATGGCATTGCCCATGGCTCAACAAAGCTGCATATCTAAACAAGTTAGACGGCAAAATTGGTTTTCCTTCTTTGGAGATGTATAGCCCTTTCTCAAGAATTTCTCCTCGTTTTATCCATTTCTGTTTTTCTTCATTTGTAGTAAGTGTCTGCATTTTTTTAACATTTCTAAATCTAAAATCTCAGAAGGTTGTAATTCCTCACTCAAAAGAAATACTTCTGAAGCTGAAGTTGCCTACTTTGCAGCTGTATCAGCTCTCGCATTACCTTTTGAAATCCTATCCTGTTGCTTGGTATGAGCTACACATTTACAGATAGCTACTTTCTGAGGTAACTGAATAGATTCTAACAAATCTAAAATAAATTGCGCATGACTAATCGGTTTACCAGTAGATGTTATCATTCCTCTATTTTTCCACTGTTGTGCAAAAACATGTACAGTAGAAAAAGCGTACTGGCTGTCAGTAAAAGTGTTCACACATTTACCCTTTGCTAAGGTACAAGCTGTTGTCACGGCAATCAATTCTGCTGCTTGTGCAGATAAGTTGTGTGGTAAAGACTTCGCTTCTAAAATCTCAGTATCAGAAACTACTGCATACCCCACTAGATTCTGTCCTGTAGGACCCCTTCTGCATAAGCCGTCCACGTAATATGTCACCTCGGCATCATCCAAGGGAACATCCATTAGATCTTTTCTAGGCAGTGTCTTTTGCTCAATCTCCTGCAGGCAACTGTGTGGTGTGCCAACCACAGGGGTCGGGAGCAAGCTAGACGGGTTTAAAGTTGTACATCGTTCAATTGTCATATGAGACTGGCTCAAGAGTATAGTCATACAGGAAAGATGTTTAGCAGGAGAAAGATATGCTACTTTTTCTTGCAGTAAAATAATTGTGACTGCATGAGGCACTCTCAATGTGAGAGGGTGGAACAATACTACTGAGGCCGAAGCCTGTACTGCCATTGCAGCTGCAACTACTGCTTGTACCCAGTGGGGCAGGGATTGTGCCACTGGGTTCAACTGTGATGAATAGTAAGCTATGGGGCGTTGCTTATGCCCATGTTGCTGTGTTAACACTGATGTCATGTAACCTTGCTTACAATCTGCAGTTTGGAAAAAACGTTTATGATAGTTTGGTAATCCTAAAACTAATGAGGACGCTATCAGTTGTTTCAGTTTGCAGAAAGCTGATTCTGCTTCTGGTGTCCATTGCAATAAATCTTGTGCTGCCATAGGCTTCTTGTATATCAAGTTGGTCAATTGAGCAGACTCGAAGGCATTGTTTGGAATCCAACTCCGACAGAAATTAGTCGTGCCCAGGAAGGACATCATTTCCTTCTTGGTAGTCGGTTTGGGTGCTTGTAAAATTGCTATTTTCCTATCTTCATCTAATGTTCTGCCTTCTTTGGATATTACATATCCCAGGTATTTAACCTGCTTTTTCCAAAGCTGCAATTTGTTTTTGTTTACTTTATGACCTTGAGTGGCTAAAAATTGTAGTAATGCTATGGTATCTTCTCTGCATTCTTGCTGGGTGGGGGCTGCTAGCAGGATGTCATCTACATAAAGTAAAATTTGGCTGCCTTTTGGTGGGCTAAATCCCACCAAGTTGCTTGCCATCTCTTGTGCAAATATTGTTGGGCTTTCACAATACCCCTGTGGTAGTCACGTATATGTATACCTTTTCCCCTAAAATGTGAATGCAAACCAATGTTGGCTGTCAGGATATATCAGTATCAAAAAGAACGCATTGCTAATATCTACCACAGAAAAATACTTCTGTTGAGGCTTTAAATCATTCAATAGGGTGTGTGGATCTGGCACTGTAGGTGCTCTAGGTATTACTGCATCATTTACAGCTTGTACGTCTTGGACCATACGCCATTCTCCGTTTGCTTTCCTAACAGGAAATAAGGGTGTGTTACATGGTGAATCAGGAGATTCTACCAGTACTCCTTCCTTAAGTAAAGCTGCTATTATAGGTTTGATTCCTATTTCTGCATCCTTTCTTAAGGGATACTGTCTCTTTTGAGGTCTAAATGCCGATTTTGGAGTAATAGTAACTGGTCCTGCTGTACAAATTAGTCCTACATCTGATTTCCCTGTTGACCAGAGAGTTTCTGGTATGTTTCGTAAAGCTTTTTCTTCCTCTTCTAGTAAGAGTGCTAATCAGCTGTTCTCGCTAGACTGCAAGTGTACAGCTGGGTGTGTCTGCGTTATCCAATTTAACCTCTGCTTTTGTACTCCCTGTTCTGACAGTTCTAACTCTGTTTGTTTTTCCCACTTGGTGACTTTTTCTCCAAGATCTGCCCATTTCACATTCTTGTCTTTAGTTAAACTAACATGTGGTAGTCGATTAGATTTATAGACTGCAAAGAATTCCTGTGGCAATGAACAGCTAACTACACTGTTCCCTTCTGTGTTCCAGTACAGATTACGTAATACTAATCTGTTTGCATGGTTTTTAAACAGCTCTTGCTCATATTCCCTATCAGGTCCTGGTGTGCTACAATAATACAGAGTACAGTGCAACAAATGCTGTTTATCAGTGTCAAGGGAGGGGGACTTACTGATGGCTACGTTCATCAGTTCTTCGGTTACTGCCCCTGGACTAGTCGTGACTAAGTCCTGGCTGTACCAATAAAATGTTTCACCCTCCGGTCGCACCACAAAAGTATCCATTTGTCACTGTGCTTCCATACCCTGCATAGTCGGTACTACTGCTATGCCAAGTATCTGCATAAGATCTCTGCCCAAAAGGTTCACTGGACATTTTGCAGAAACAACAATTTTGTTTTTCTGGGTCATCCCTGAAACAGGGTCAGTTATTGCTATGTTATGGGAGAGTGGCTCCCGATACAGCTGTCCATTAGCTGCTTTCACTAATATGTAATCAAGTGATTCTGAATTTTCTGGTAGTTTGGAAGGATGTATCAGGGTTCATGAAGCCGCTGAGTCACACAGGAATTTAACTTCTCTCCCCTCTACTAGAAGTGTAACTTCCGGTTTTGTGTCTGCTAAATAGAGCTCTAGGCTCAATAATGTTAAGTCCAAAATTTCACTTTTTTCACCATCTGTGGTTTCTTGCACTTCCTCTATTTCTTCTATCACATTCTCTACTCCCTCTATCACATTTGCATTTGTCTTTCCTCGGTTACTCCCTTCTAGTGATTCTTGACTATCATATAGTCAGTCCTCACCCTGCTTATCTTTCATGGCTACCTTCTTGTTTTGCTTGCAATCCCTTGCTAAATGTCTCTTTTTTCCGCATTTAAAACATTCACCCCTTTTCTTTCTCTCTTCAAACTCTTCTGATCGTTTATCAGATTGTTTGTTTCCTTGGGCATTTTTCTTGCCCTTTTTTCCTGGACTGTACTACATAAACTTCTGCTCCGTCTTCTACAGCAAATACTTGGGCTTTCTTTTTCTTTTTACTGTTAAAATGCCTTTCGGCATGCCTAAGCATATTCAAGTAGTGACTGTAATCTACTTGTACAATGGTCTACCATGTGCTTTGTAATAAAGCTGCTTATAGGCAAAATACTGCCTTTCAAAAATGCATTCTTTAATTGCTGCTCATATGGGGAATCATGTGTTTGGTCTTCAGGTACCTGCATTCCACAATGGTTATTAAAACACTCTAATAATCTAGCATAATATCTGTCAACAGTTTCAACTTCCTGTTGGATGCATTGATTAATGCAAGTCCAGTCTGCCCTAGGCTTCCACTTCTCAGAGATTCGGTCTGTTAGACCTTTCACTCTGTTATCCAGTTCTGCGTTGCTATGTGGGAGTAGCTTGTGTTCTGCGTCACGGGGATTCCAGTTGCCACTGATCATGTGCCAATCTGGAACTATGATTTGTCTGACTACTTTTTCTACTTCTTCTCCATTTAATTGATAACTTAACCTCTTGCCCTGTAAGTCTTCTAGGAATTTTCTAAAATTAACTTTTGGATGGGGTATTCCCTCTGTGGCTTTCCGGATGTCTTTCGGTGTCCACGGTCTATATACTAGGAGAGTCGGGTCCTGTCCTGCTTGTCCTGCCTGAGGGTTTGGTACTTCTATGAGTGGACATATCTCTTCTTCACTCATAGCTCGTGAATTTTTGTTTATTTCATATAACTCAGTATCTCCTCTTAAGTTACGTGTTCGAGACCTAGTCTCGATGAGATCTCTAACATACGGTCTTGGCTTTGCGGTAAAAGCCGGGTATAGCGGAGGTGAACCAGCTTGTCCACTCGCTTTATATTCTGGTGCAGGAAATGGAGGGGGTGGAAGGGCTGATGCTGTTATCAAATTATTGTCTTCTTTATCTAGAAACATAGCTTTTGAATTATTACTTTTTTGCTCCCTACGGTTTGCTTCCTCAATCCACCTGTGTGCCTGAGGAACACCCAATTGACGTTGCTTTTTTACCTGACCTTTTGAGTCAGCTTCAAGCTGTTTGACAAGTTTAATAAGCGAGTATTTTTCTAATTTACCATTAAATTCATATTTATTAACCCATTTTGTATAGTATCTGACATTGTCGGCATGCTGTAATTGCATATATTTTGCATCTTCGGTTAGCGGTGGGTTTTGGGAACTTTTTGTGCACTTATTACCCATATTGTTCTGATTGTTAAAAAAAAATGTTACGTAACCCTTCTTATTCTCACGTGGTACCACGATTTTCTGTTTCACAGTTTATCTAGAATAACTGTCTTACCTATTCTGTTTCCCTGATCTATGACAAAACTGCAATCTTTCTGTCCCTGACTTGTACAAAACAAATCTCCTGACAGATATTTTCAGTCAACTCCCTGATCTAAAACAGAAAAAAGGTAAATTTCACCTTACCTGAGCCTCCGTGATTGACCATCTCTGGTTCGTATACCAACTCGTCCTCCAGTCACAGATCAGAAAAGTGGCTGGCCTCTTTTGAACGACAATTCAGTCGGAGGTCTTTCAAAGCAAAAGAACCAATGTGGTTTCTTCCCCATACGGTTTCATGCCACCTGGCCCATCTGACCTGAGGCGAAGTGAGAGTTTCCGGTCCGGCGGACGAATCTGTCAAAAGAAAAATAACTTCAAAATTATCAACATGTGGCAGGTTCAGGTTAAGGCACTTTAATCTTGCAGCAAGGAGACAAAAACGTGCTAATACAGAGTTTGTCTAACTAGAATCAGGAAGTGAAGCTATTCTTATACATTTCTTACAAGGTATTGCCTACTAAGCTGACGTAATAAATCACAAGTTCTTTCAGTATTATTTCACAGCAGCTGTTTGTCCATGATTTTCTGCTGGCATATCAAGTTTACAAAAAAAACTTCCTAAGAAAAACAGCGTGGCCTTGATGACCACCGGTCAGATACAACTTCTCACTATGCAATGTTACCATTCAAGGTACTATGGCTAATTCGAGCACAAAGCAAGTACAGATTACAGTTAATTTCTTCAAGCAGCCTTTGTTTGATGTATCTCTTCTTTTCCACAGCTGTGCATGTTCTCATAACATGAACAGGGCTGATTGTTCATATTCAATCACATTATAGAAAACAGTATTGTTCTATTCATTCACTATTCATTCATTTTCCTGACCTAGCAGATAATCACCTGCTTCTCAGTAGATTTCCAAAAGGCATAAACATGAATTTTGCTGTGCTAGCAAATGCTAGGTCAGAGGGCATCTTGCAATTTCAGAAAGCATACTGCAGTTTGAAAAAGCATCTTATAATTTCATACAGAATTAAGCTGTACATAAAATAGAATGAAATGTGTTAACCCTTTTAGCTTCTAATAAGCACTAAACATATACATTAATACATATTTTTCTAACAATTGGCAGTAGATTTTTACGTACCGACTTGCCAGGCCTGACGCACAACCTTCAACGAAGGTACACCCATTCGCGCATGTCTCTACACAGAAGACGCTTTAGCTGAGAATCGAACAGGACAACGTCTTACTGTGAGGCAACAACGCTACCGCAGCACCACCACAACAGCCAAGTGTGGTCACTGTAGTTATTATAAATATATATGTGATACATTTGTATTCAGGGGAAATAGGAATATTATAGGATGTCCAGGTGCTTTTAATTGTGAAATTTGAACAGTAGTCCACATAGTTCTGTAATTGTCATGCATAGCTTTTACATAGGCAAATCTGAAAGGGCACTTAAATTTATAAACCTGTTTGTGACATTAGAGAAGCAAATGTGGATAATGTCTTATATAAATGCTCTTTAACTTTGTAACTTTTTAAAATGTTTTTTATTGTTGACAGGGTGTTTGACACTAGTAGAGGTGGAGCATGGCAGACTGCACTTGAATATTGGGGGCATTTATGGCTGGTCAAATTGAATGCAGCAGTCAAAACAGGTTGAAATAAGCATGTTTTTGTAATTAATGTTTTGAAATTTAAAGCAACAAATCTATAGAGTTTTTGTGTTTTTTTATTATTTTGTTTTTATTTTTCTAATTCTTTGCAATATTTGGATGACAATGTTTGATTTGGTGAATATTTTACACATAATTAATTATAGGATTATTTGGTGGGTATTGATCACATGGTCTTTAAATGTTAATTTAAATGTAGTAGTTCTGTGCATGTGTTTTTGACTCTGATAAAGTTCTTGTCATTATTGAATGAAAGTACGTAACTTAAATTATATTTATTAAAGTTGAGATTAATTTCAGCCCCCATGCATGCAGCTGGTGGTTTCAATGTTGTTTTTTTGTATCACAGAATTAGCTTAATATTTAATTTGAGTGAAGTTTACGTTTAAGATGGTATACAGTTGGAAAATTCTCTGTCAGTGTTCCACCCTATGTTTTATTTGTTCTATACTCTATTTGTGCTACATTATGACTATATATATATATATATATATATATATATATATATATATATATATATACAAAACTGTATTTGCATGTTATAAATTACAATTTTTCTCTGTATATAGAGCTTTTCTCCCCAGGCGTCTACAGAAAAGGAGATTTGTTGCCCAATCATACTATCCCAGTAATCAAATGCAATAAATAAATACATAAATAAATGAATGAATAAATAAACACATAATAAATAAAGGAGTGCAGTTCTAGTCATATTTCTGAAGTATTCTTCAGCCATTTTGATCTTGGTTATTTTTTTTTTGGTATAAATTATTTGGCTTAAGAATATTTAACTGTGGTTGTACCATTTTTCATACCACTTTCTTAATTACGTATATTTATTTTAAGGATATATCTTTATTGGGTTTTGTTTCTGTATTTAAATCCAGATGGTCTAGTGTGTTAAAAAGCTCTGCTTTAATGCTTTTAAAACACATAATGCTACTGACTGCATGAACAGTATTGTAATGTTTTTATTTAATATGTTACACTTTCAGCATATAAACAGGTCTCTTGTTGTTGTTAGGTATAAATGAACATAGAAAAAAAATGAAACAAAATTGTGTCCAAATGATCACAAGGGAAAAGACTTTTTGCTAACCCATATTGCTAATCTTCTAAGTGCTAGAAGCTATAACCACATTGCTCTGTTACTAATCAAACCCTTTATGGAATGGCACCTACATGCAGGGGGCAGCCATGAATTTTAGGTTTGTACAGCAAGCAACCATATTGTTTTTCCCTTCCAAAAATAAAATTACTTTACTATGTTGTATATTCTAAATATGTAATTAAAGATGTGGCATATATAATAAAATGATTATATAAATCTCTTTAATTGTACAGTTAGCAAAAGAATAAACATGCATCACTTTGAACACATATGCCTTCTTCGTTGACTCGTGTACTGTTTTTGTTTCTGTCATGCATTTGAAGAGTGCATTTATTGCTGTTGAGTTTTTCAAATGTTGCCACATGAAACTTAAATTTAACACCATGCCAGACATAGTGTAAGCTACTAGTGTATCAGAATTTGGAACTCACAGCAGAGATTGCTTTGATTTATTGTTTATGATAATATTTTCAAGGTAGGGCTTTGAGCTTTGATTCCTGACCTTTTCTCTACTATAAGGGTCTTTGCTAAGGTGTTAGATATGATAGCAGGACTCCTTCAGCAGTGTACTATTCCAATGTTTTCCCACTTGGATGACTGACAGCTAATGATTCCACACCTAGAATTCTCCATTACTGATATGATACTGACCTGGTCTTGGCTTTGGCCACAGAATCAGCCATTTTGATCTCCATTAACTGTCATTGCCTCCTTCCCATTTGTGAATGCTCAGGGACCTTGTTTTCTTGATTATTACAGAGGAAAATCCAAGCCTGTCTTCTGTTACACCTTCTACCAGTCACAGTATCCTTATACCCAGTAATACACATATACATGCATATTATGCAGTGGACAGTTTGTGGCCAGCAGCTGCAGTCATTATATTATCTCGAACTACTTCCTCATCTTAAAATTTTGCTATGTTATATTAGGTTAATATATTTCTTCTGGTTTACAATCCATCTCGTTTCACCTAGCCTAGTATCACATTTGCTCAAACACATGAGCTTGAATTTTTAGTTGCCCATTTCACAGGCATAAAACGATATTAATCATTTGTGTCTGATTAAAATATTCTTCAATCTCACAACATCTTCTGGAGAAAAATAGTCAAGCTTTACACTCATGTGCAATAAAATAGTTTTTGGCAACAGCTGCAATTTCCAAAATAATAGAATACTAGATCAAACCACTGCAGAAACTAAAAACAAACAAACTCTGGGTTGTAAAATGTGATTTTTTTTACAAATGTTAAATAATATAAAACATTGAAAATAACAGTTGCAATTGCTTACGCTTTTCATGGCCTTAAGTAAGGTTGATCCAAGATTTTGCATACTTGATCTCAAGATACCCAAGCTATTTCTGCCAAGCTTTTTTTGTGGTCAGATCTCAGGTGAGTTTAAGAGATTTAGTAGAATTGCTATTGCCGCCAAAGTGATATTGGGTTTTCATTTATTTCCTACTCTGTGACCTAGTCACTGACACTATAAAAATAAATGGAGGCCTGGAAGCTCATTTCAAAGCTGCCAACATTTGAGACTACTCTAATTTGATGAAGAATCAGTTCTACATCAGTGTCCTTAAAACAAAGACTGTGTATTTTCTTGCAGAATGTGAAAGCCTGTAGGAAACTCTAAACCTTGTTCTCATGCTGTGATTTAACAAACTGGCAGTAGTATGGTGATGATCAAACATGGCGGTACTCACTCAAACACCTTTATATAAAGGCATTCAGTGTGTAGCAGAAGACCACTAACTGTGCTATTTACTTGGTTGATTTCCATATAACTGAGAGATGAAGGTTCTAAAACTTTAAGTCTCATTCCAGGTTCACATTTGGAGAGGAGGTTTGGCTTCAGTGAAAAAATGATTCTGTCATGTTCTGAAGATTATACTCTGCATTTCAACCTTTATGCCAGCTGGGAGGATAAAAACGTTATTGAAATGATGCTTCTTCAAGCAGAAGAAAGAGAACAATAGGTAGAGTATTACTAGAACTGGATATAAGGTCCCTCTGTTTCCCCATTTCATTCTCCCGCATTCTGTACCTTTTATTTAAATTCATGCAGAAAGGCCAAGACATATCTGTTGCATCCTTCTGTAGCCTAATGTAGCCTTGCATGAGTCTCTGAATGTTAGCCAGTCTAGAAGCAGTGCTTGTGTGATTACTGAGCACTATGGTTCTGTGACAAAGTGGTAACTAGTCACACAAAGCATGACTGGCCTTGCAGTTTATTTTTTGCTATAGGTTCCCCCCAGAGAAATCTTAGAAGTCTTAGAGATTTTCTGGAAGCCTTAGGTTCAGTCTGCTTCAAATCCATGAACTAATCTAGTCTATTTCACATAGTTTGTTATCTTGTTTGTCAGTTACTGCACTCTACTATCAAGGAATATGTGCCATCCACCTGAGAGTATTATTATATGGTGAATGGTAAAACTTTGTATCAATGTAGCATGACTATGCCATTTTTAAAGGAGATCTTTGGTCTCCATCCTTGAAAGACAAGCTTGTCTGCCTGAGGGCTGGAACTTTATTTTGATCATAGTCTTTCATATATCCTTCAAATCAGTGTGTTCAATTGACCTGATGTTTATGGTTTTTAAAATATGCTTCACAGTGGCCATAACCTATATCTGGCAAATTTCTTGACTTTAGATTGATATTTCTATTAATCCATACCTAGTTCTTCACAGGAACATAGTTCTGTCAACATAAATCCCAATGTCTACTTGAGTGCAGTCTCTGAGATCTCGCCTAGCTATTCATTTCACCCATTACTTGTTAATGTCTGCATTTGCTGACAGTGATATTCTTCCCTGTAGCGGCATAGTCATCACTGTTAGAACTGTACACCAACTTCCAGAATGTTTCACCCTCCTTTTCAAAGTGTAGCCTTCTCCCCTAACCTCAGAGAGTGCACAATTCTTTCTGGACTGCAGATCTTTCCAATAATGAAACTTTCTCTTGAAATGACAGACTTAAAAATAATCAGTTTGACATTAAAAAATAATGCTGGTTAAGAAAATCTATAATTTAATAAAACAGAATGGTGAATACGCTGAGACATTTTAAAATTTAAATTCTAGTACATTGCACTACAGAAAATAAGTCAATTATATAAAAAGTACACTCTGTTGTGTTCATGGCACATGCCTGCTTTTCAGCCTTGCTACTGAGCAACATACCATTTTAATGTGTATACCATAGATTAAAGAAACAGCAGAAATGATTACAAACTAACTTCAATACAGCGATGATTAAATACAAATTGTATACAATATAAATTAATTCCAGTTTACAAACACCTGTTTTAGAGCAGAAGATACAGGTCAGTTATTATACACTTAAGTGTCAACATCTGTTCAGCTGGTTATATGTTTTTTTTAAATATGTACACATTAATATAATTGTGAACTACAGTTTTGTATTCCCTTAGTTGTAAAGACTTCAATGAATCATATTTTGTTTTTGTGTCCCAGTGTATTTTTTTATCTGGATGGTGATAACAGGGAGAAATGTGTTCTAAATACTGTGGGAAGGCACTGTAGATTATAGTTGCATTCAGAAAGGGTCTAAAAGCACAGGAATGGGGAGAACTGGCTCATTGTCTTTGCTCATTGTGGGGAAGAATTTGCATTTTCCGAACTATGTCAATGTAGGTTGCCAACTGTACTGATTTTTGTCAACAGAAGGCTAATGGGAACTAGATTACACAGTAAGAGAACACTCCACAATTCCCCTGCAAAACTTTGATTTCCAAACCTCTGAAAGACAACTAGTCAAGCACATCAAGTCAACTACAAAACAAACCTACTCAAGTGTTCTTCCACCACTAAGGGCCTTCTCTAAGAAGCTGATATAGTGAGCCTTCATATATCTGTTACTTCAAAATATTCTAATGGTGTTGTTCTCTCCAACATGATGAATAATCTTATAATTAATTAAATACTTACAATCATGAGACACTTCCTAGCTGAAAAAAGGTGAGGTTTACAACTTCATATTTGCACCTCCATATGTTTTATGCAATAGAAGAAGGAACCACTAACGTACCCAAACTCCATTCTGGCCCTGCTGCCAAGACTAGCTGTAATCTGAAACTTTCTGCACTGCACCATCCATCACAGCTGCATGACCACCGATAAGGTATATATATATTACAGCATACATACATTGTTAGTGTTTAAAAAAGAAGAGAGAGATAACCTACAAATGTTCTTCAAACTAGTAAGTACTAACTTATAAATAACATTCTATTAAACTGTAATTTCTTTAATTACCTATTTAGTGTTCAGAAAGGATATGGTACAAATGAATGAAATTATTTTATTCAATGCATCACAATGCAATTCATTATGCAAATAGCTGCATACCTCTCAACTGTCCCTGATTTTCAGATATGTCTTAGATTTTGACTACAATTTAGGCTCTGTTGCTCTTAATCCCTCCTAAAACTGCTGACATTTAGAGAAATGGTGGTGAGTTACACTTAATACATAAATAAATAATGAGAACAATTAGAGCTCTGAACTTCTTTATTTCAGAAAATGGATACTAATTCACATTCCCTTATTCTGTCATCATTTCAAGTTAAAAGTACTAATATTTTTAAAAAGTATCCCTGATTGTCTGAG
The DNA here is from genome assembly GCF_019279795.1 of Protopterus annectens. Lineage (NCBI taxonomy): Eukaryota > Metazoa > Chordata > Ceratodontiformes > Protopteridae > Protopterus > Protopterus annectens. The sequence continues at coordinate 410,297,613 of NC_056725.1, forward strand.
ATTATTTCTGGATCTGTTCCTGATTCTGTTGAGATTTGTTCCTATTTGGGTGAGAACTATACACAACTATGATCAACAGTTTGTGATTTGTATGATTCATCCAGGTTAATCTCAGTTTAATTTCGCCAAGTATTTTGGGTTTCTAGTTTCTGCCGCAAATCCTGGTATTTTATAACTTTGTGTCTCTCTGTATGTAAGACACTGTAATCACTGGGTGGGTGCTGCATTTTCAATGATCAGTGTTAACGTTGTCTTCTTTTACAGACAACTAAATATGGTTTTCTCACATCTATTTTTTGAACTGTTGGTAAAAGTTGATCCCATGTGATATAAACTTCATTATTGTCTACAGTGCTTTGTGGCTCATGTTTCCAATGCTTCTCAGATACTTCAATATTCTAATGTTTGCACAATCCCCAATGCAACAATTTTGCCACATTATTATGCCTTTCAGTATACAGTCCGTCTGCCATTAGTATATCACAGCCAGCAACAAGATGTGCAACTGCTTCCAATTCTGTTTTATAAAACTGTATTTGTCTGTTTCTCCTGTATGTTCAATGGACTTTGTAAAGTAATGTGTACATAGTCCCTGTCCTGGCTGCCAATATTAACCCTTCATCTTTTGGTTTAAATTCAACTCCCCTTACTCGTTCCTGTGACAGATCCTGCTCAAAATGAGGTTGTTCCAGGAATTTTCTGTACTTGCAACTATATTTATACTTCTTCTTCTTCATTTCTTGCCTTTGTATGTAATCCTTGTCCTTAAACTTGTTATTTTGTTTTTTGCCACATTCAGTTGCTGCCTGATTTTTGTCTACTTCTGGTTTGATTTGCATTCTCATTTGATACTGATATGCTTCTGGTAAACTAAGAAATGAAGTAAACTTAGACTTCTTTTCATGATTTAAAACTTTCACTATGTTTGGATTTGGTTAAGTCAGCAGATATGTAAGCGGTCCTATGATTGTAGATCTATACATGTAATCAATTTCGAGGAGGATCATACCACCTTCATAATGAGGAATAAATAATCTAGGTATACACTGATTTTTATATTTCATTTGATTAGTGTGAAGTATTTTTCTTGTTTCCCTATTAAACTGATCCAATACAGTTTGAGTCCAGTCATACTCCCAAAAACTAAGAACAGGAAGGGTAAATTGGTTTAAAGCTTGGAGTTTGTCCCTAAATGCAATGGTTGATTTCAGTATTAATTTTAGTTTTCTAAAATATTCCGTACTGAGTTTTGTTCACATTTACTCACGTTTTATTGTTGATTCTTCATCAATTCCCAAATATTTATACACTCCCTCCTAATAAAGTTCCTTTATATCACATTCCTGGCATAGGTTGATATGTTGTTGGTGCTGCAGCTTTCCTGCTTTAAATGCTGCTTTTGTCCATATATTAAGAGCAAATAACATTCTTATATCATCAGAGAGAGTTTTAACCACTTGCAGTTGTGCTTTGAGTTCAAAATCTGATGAACTATACAGTTTAAGGTTGCCTACAAAAAGTAGATGAGAAATCTTTCTATGACTTATCCTGGTTGATCAATTTAATTTCTCCAAGTCTTTTGGGTTTCTAATACCATGACAGGAATGGACCCCATTCCTAAGTCAAAGCATGGTTAAAGTTTGTGAAATTAGTATTATTTCAATGTTCGATGTTAGTCAAAAGTGCTGTTTACAGCACCTGCAATGTTCACAGAAATTACTCCTGCAATTCATACAGAGCTACATGTATTGGTAAGATATCTAAATGTGACTGTAAATTCTTTTTTATGACAGTCATTGCTCCTAGTACTATTGTAACTGTCTGGGTACCCTTCTTACATATTGCTCGTTTCTGCCTGCAAATCCTGGTATTTTATAACTTTGTGACTGTGTGTGTGTAAGACACTATAATCACTGGGTGTAGCAATTTCAGTGAACAATGCTACTTTTATCTTCTTTTTTATGAGCTACTATATCTGGTTTTCTTGCATCTGTTTTTCTGAACTGCTGGCAATGGGTAATCCCATGTGATACAAACTTCATCAATGTGTATAATGCTTTGAGGCTCATGTTTCCAGTACTTCTCAGCTACTTCAGTATTGTAATGTTTGCTCAATCTCCAGTGCAACAGTCTTGCCACATTATTATGCCTTTCAGTATACAGGCCGTCTGCCATTAGTGTATCATACCCAGCAACAAGATGCAAAACTGTTTCCACTTCTATTTTACAGAACCTGCATGTGTCAGTTTCTCCCAAATATTCAATAGACTTTGTAAACCAGCATGTACATAGACCACTATCCTGGGCCACAAGCATTAACCCTTTAATATTTTGGTTTAAATTCACTTCTCCTTAACCATTCATGCATCAGATCCTGATTGACATGAGGAGTTTTCTGTACTTGCAACTATATTTATGCCTTTTACACATTTCTTGCCTTTTTTTCTGATCCTTCTCCTTATATTTATTCTATTGTGTTTTGGCACATTCAGTTGTTGCCTGATTTTTGTCTATTTCTAGTTTGATTTTCATAGGCGCTGGAAGTTTTGGAAGTCTGGGGCACGGAAGGTGAGAGGGGCACTTAGTGATCTAAAATGGGCAATTTTTTAACTATTTACTACCACAACATTGGTTCACTTGGAGGACATTTTAAGCTTAGCCAATTCCCTTTTGGTGCTTGAATTAACATTTTCTGATTGGTCTTATCTATCCCATGGCTGACAATTGTGTATTAGCCCTAGTGCAAATAACTGTGATCATATCATAGATAATTTGAGGGGACCCATGTAAGGGAGCAGCATTTAGGAACTGCCTCTATCCATTAATGGCATGAGGGGGAATCCTGGAGTACATTTTCTGTTACTCATCCTTAGATCCATGTTGCATTTGAATATGGACGGATGAGCTTTGTTTTATTTTTATGGATAGTCTGTTCTGGAACAGTGGTAGCCTCTGTGATATATATATCCATCTCTCCATAATATTCAGTTTAGATACATGGACTGAGTATTTCTGATGCCATTTGACTTGCTGATGTTCAGTAGGTCCATCTGTATTAGGTCGGAGGATGCCTCGTATGCCAGGTATGTCACCTCTAAGCACTCTGTAGGATACTGAGTATAGTAATAAATCTTTGAGGTGGTCCATGCAAGACCTATTGTTTAGGACTTGTATCCTTTTAGTAAGGTATCTCTGAAGGTATTCCAATTGTTGCATGGGGCTGGACAGATACATGCCAAAGTGGGCATTATACAAAATAATTGACCTAATGAGAGCTTTGTAAAGGAGGGACAACAACATCTGTAGATCTAGTCACAATCAATTTGTTCATAAGCTGTGCAATATAGAAAGGCTTTGTTATGACTCTGGACACATGTTGGTCAAATGTTAGGTCAATGTACACACAAGTTCCCAAATGCCAAACAATTGGGTTAATTCTCAGAGGGCATTGTCATGATTTTGACACCAGTTATTATTTGGGGCAAACCTACCTGCATGATGGTTAAGTAATTTGGGGATTCAATAACTTCTCTTAGCTTGCAGTCATTGTAAACTTAGCCAGCTAAAGCCCTTTGGTATTTCCTTTTACTTTTGATATGTATATGCCAAACAGAAAAAGTCTCAGCACAGAACCCTGGGGGACTCCATTGGTGGCTGGTCTCTTCCCCTATTCTGATCTTCTGCATCCTGTGAGCAAGCTGGCAATCCAGCTAGTGATGCAAGTGTTTGCTCCTACATTATTCATCTTTTGTACTACACCTGAGTAGGGGATTGTGTCAAAAGGCTTGGCCAGGTCAAGGTAATGTGGTGTGAACTGTTTTACCTTCATCCATTGCTTTGGTAACAAGAGTAAACCTTAATATTTGCCCATGGTTTTGAGACTTTCACACTTTCCTCTGGGCTGTTTTCAAACACGTTTTTAGGGCCATGCATACATGTATGCATTCTTTGATTCACCTTCCTGATTGTATTAAATTATATTCCTTGTGTAATACAGCACCAGTTGTTAGAATGTGTTTTAAAGTTGTAGTTTTGAACAGTCTTTGAACAAAATGTATGAACCAATAATGACAAAACTACCCATTTCAGAAAATTTCAACCATAAAAGGCTACTCAAACTTCTGTCATTACAACCCACCAGTATCAGTAAATATGCAAAATGCCTGCAGAAGTAAGTCAACTAAATAATTCCACATTAAAGGGATCTCTAACTAATGAAGAGGTTACTGCTGGGAAACAACTTTATATTTCATTGTTTCATCTACAAATAAAGTGGTTGTTGCCCTTGAAGAATAAATTGCCTATGTTACATTAAAAACTGATAAGTTAGTAATATTGCAGTAGGGAATGGATGGCAAACTGATAACAAGTTTATAGTTACTAGGCAACTCTTCCAAAGGAGGACATTCACAAGACTGCAGCATCCACTCCCTTTAAAGTACAACATAGTACAGTATTAGCGATCTGCATACTGTGGGAGTAGAACCCATGGCCTTCTGCATCAAAAGTAAGGCTGCTATCTGCTGTGCTACTAACAATGCAAACAAACTTGGAATAAGCAGCACTAAACTTCTCTTCCCCTGGAACTCTCAGCTCTTTGTAAATGTTTTTATTTATTTAACATTTGTTTACCAGGAAAGGAAAGTCTGACTTGGAACAAAGTCAAGTTTCAACAGAGGCCCAGGGAAAAATGCTCCAGACACATGTCTTTTTAACATAGAAGGAAACACACATCAACACAGGGACGACATACATACTTTGCACAGAAGGCACCTCAGCCAAGAATCAAACCAAAGAATCTCTTGCTGTGGGAGAACAACACCACCACTGCACCATCCACTTGACACAACTAAATCTCTCAATTTCACAGCAAAAGAAATCTGGAAAAAGACAAAATTTATTTGGGGGGGGCAAAAGCCCAAAACCAGGGGCACATTTTAAATATTGCTTGTATAATCTTAGAAAGTTGTAAAAATAGTGCTTTGTGTTACCATGTGTTTCCAAAAAAGATAGAAGACTGAAACTTAAAGGGCTATCATTATCTAGTGAATTCTGTTCTCACTGATTTGCCAGACAACCACAGATTTTTAGAGGAACAAACCAAAAGTATGAGCCAAGTATTCTGTGAAACACCTTGAATCACATGTGGTGGTGTGGATAGAGAATGCAGGCTGTTGTACCATAAGGTACAGGGTTTGAGCCAGACCAGAGTAATTCTAACCACAAGCTATAAGAAACTGGGGCATTTTAGACACACACACATACACACACACACTCATGTGCAGACATGTACACACACTCATGCTCCTACATCCATGCTCAGACATGTACACACACACCCATGAATGCTCACTCACACACATCTATGCAGACACATTCATGCTCCTACAAACATGCACACACATGTATATACACACACAAACTTCCAGATCCATGCAGATGCATTCATGCCCCTACATACATACACAGACAGCTGGTTCCATTACACCTATCTGTAGTTGCAGTATGACCTAATATCCATCCAGAGAACTGAATGGATTTACACTTTCCAAAGGTGTGCACATTTTCCTTCTCATATCCAAAATAATTTGGTAGATCAAATCTCTTAGTCTACTATATTATTCTGGTAACAGCACCATTTCCAGGAGAGGGCATTTGGCTGATTGGCTTTAGCAACAAGAGGAGTGAAAGAGGGACTGCATGTAAAGAGGACAGGGGAGGCAATTGCGCAGACAGTAATATAAGCTGAAGGTTCTTTTTAGTAGAATTTTTGACCCCTTGCATCTGACAATCAGTTGCTACAAGGGCTATTGTCTTCCTCTGCCAGTTCCACTGATCCCAGTTAACCTCTCCTGGACTAACTCCATGTTTATGATCTCCTGAGTGCATGTAAAACCTACTGATTGCCTATATATACGAATGGACTAAATATCTGCTGATCTTGGAGACCCTGCTATAGATAATTATATCACTCACATCTATCCTTAAGCAATATATATTCTAGTCAAGCACATGTCTCTCTGCTGGGTCCAAAGACCAAACTGAGGAATAACTATTGCATTATCTACTACTTATAAAATTTTTATTTAGTTAGATGTACGAAGAGAACAATTTTTTATGTCATTTGTATTTGTGTACCAGAAAGTCATCTGAAAAGAAACATTTTCAAAGGAAACATAGGGAGGAAAGCTCTTGAAGATAACATTCTATCATACATACAGTACATTTGAACATTTATTACAGAGTATAACCTTCAGAAACAGAAACAGAGCAGCAGCATAGCCTTCAGAAAAGCACTTCTCCTTACCGTGGGTGACTCTAGCAGCAAGCTTAGCAACAATGCGATCGGGAACATTACTTCTCCACACACCCTCTTCATAAAGAGAAATGGAGCAGCAGCACAGCCTTCATAAAAGCACTTCAGGCTTAGCAATGATATGCACACCCTTCTAAAACAGAAACGGAACAGAGCAGCAACACAGCCTTCATAAAATCACTTCTCCTTACCACATTTTCCACGCACTTTTGTGTTTTGTGCTCTACTCATCAGCGGTCACAATTACTCCATTAGCCTGGGTCTATATTAGAACACCGAAGTTTCAAAACTTCGAGTGTTTTAATATTGAACCCTAGTCATCGAAAATTCAAAACATCGAACATACAGAACAGCAAATTTTTTCCTAAGGAAAAAATTTGCTGTTCCAAAACACATACACCCAACATAAGCACACCAAACAAACAGCAATCCACACACATATACCTAAACTCTTACACCTAACCATACACTAAACTATACATACACCATTAGCTATCCACTTACTTTAACCCAAACCCTAACCTTAAGGTCTGTCACTATCGCACAGTCACTTCACCCACGCCTTAACCCTAACTCACCTACCACACCCTAACCCTCACGTCCAGACAATCGCACACTTACCTGACCCGTGCCCTAACCCTAACTCACCTAACCTGCCGGCCGAACCCTCACGTTCACACAATAGCACACTTACCTGAACCCGACCTGTAACTTTCCACCACAGTGCTGAAAATAACCAAAGCAACAGAAACGGACAACTGAATTTTTTCCCTAGGAAAAAATTTGGTTTTCTGTTTATTCGATATTTTCAGAGTTTGCTGAAAACGGGTCAATATTAGAACACTCAAAGTTTTGAAACTTCAGTGTTCTAATATAGACCCCATTAGCCCTACTAATCTTTCTCTCCTGTCTGACCTATCTCACACAGTTTCCCAACCCTTACCATACCTCACTTACACACTCCACTGCTTCATGCCATCATCCTCACTCCCCCTTTTACTCATCCATCTTTCATGAACTCTTCAGTTCCAACACTACGTATCTATTCAAACCTAAGCTACTCCACTCCCCCTACACTCATCTCCTAAATGTCATACCAAAAAATCACTAGTCTCACTCCACCCATACTAACCATCCTCACCACACTACTGCACTGTACGTCTCCACCTATTCTCTCTCTCACTTGCCGGCGACATCCACCTTAACCCCCGGACCCACCTCTAACATTAATGTCTCCAAACCCTCCTGTTCACCCATGAAAGCTAAGTCCATTCACCTCACTACAATTAATGCTCAAAGCCTTAGAAACAAAATCCCTAACCTCCATGCCTGACTCTCCCATAACAACCCACATAACCACCATTTATGAAACCTGGCTCAAATCCTACATAAAAGATCACAAAATCCTACCACCAGGTTACCAAATCATTCACAATGACAGAGCCCACAGAAAAGGAGGTGGAGTAGCTATAATCTACTCCTCCTCCCATACCATAACTCCCTACACCAATAAGATTCCAACCTTTGCCAATGCTAAAATTACAATAGGCTTATTAAAAATAAACAACCACAGATCTATATGTATCGCTGCCCTCTATATCCCCCCAGGTGATAACATCAAAACCTTGAGAACATCCTATCCTGGTTCTCCTCCCACATAAATAAACAGAAACGGAACAGAGCAGCAACACAGCCTTCATAAAATCACTTTTCCTTACCACATTTTCCACGCACATTTGTGTTTTGTGCTCTACTCATCAGGGGTCACAATTACTCCATTAGCCTGGGTCTATATTACAACACCGAATTTTCAAAACTTCAAGTGTTCTAATATCAAACCCTAGTCATTGAAAATTTAAAACATCGAACATACAGAACAGCAATTTTTTTCCTAGGGAAAAAATTTGCTGTTCCAAAACACATACACACAACACAAGCACACCAAACAAACAGCAATCCACACACATACACCTAAACTCTTACACCTAACCCTACACTAAACTATACATACACCACTAACTATCCACTTACCTTAACCCAAACCCTAACCCTAAAGTCTGTCACTAAGGCACAGTCACCTCACACGCGCCTTAACCCTAACTCACCTACCCCGCCCTAACTCTCACGTCCACACAATCGCACACTTACCTGACCCGCACCCTAAACCTAACTCACCTAACCTGCCCTAACCCTCACATCCACACAAACGCACACTTACCTGAACCCGACCCATAACTTTCCACCACAGCTCTAAAAATACCGAAGCAACAGAAATGGACAACTGAATTCTTTCCCTAGGAAAAAAATTGGTTTTCTGTTTCTTTGATATTTTCAGAGTTCACTGAAAATGGGTCGATATTAGAACACTCGAAGTTTTGAAACTTCGGTGTTCTAATATAGACCCCATTATCCCTACTAATCTTTCTCTCCTGTCTGACCTATCTCACACAGTTTCCCAACCCTTACCATAACTCACTTACACAATCCACTGCTTCATACCATCACCCTCACCCCTCTTTTTACTCATCCATCTCAAATGAACTCTTCAGTTCCAACACTAGATATCTATTCAAACCTAAGCTATTCCACTCCCCCCCTACACTCATCTCCTAAATATCATACCAAAAAATCACTAGTCTCACTCCACTCATACTAACCTTCCTCACCACACTACCGCACTGTACGTCTCCACCTATTCTCTGTCTCACTTGCCGGTGACATCCACCTTAACCCCGGACCCACCTCTAACATTAATGTCTCCAAACCCTCCTAACCACCCATGTAATCTAAGTCCATTCACCTCACTACAATTAAAGGTCAAAGCCTTAGAACCAAAATTCCTAACCTCCATGCCTGGCTCTCCCATAACCACCCCAACATAACCACCATTTCTGAAACCTGGATCAAATCCTACATAAAAGATCACAAAATCCTACCACCAGGTTAGCAAATCATTCATAATGACAGAGCCCACAAGAAAGGAGGTGGAGTAGCTATAATCTACTCCTCCTCCCATACCATAACTCCCTACACCAATAAGATTCCAACCTTTGCCAATGCTGAAATTACAATAGGCTTATTAAAAATAAACAACCACAAATCCATATGTATCGCTGCCCTCTATATTCCCCCAGGTGATAACATCAAAACACTTGAGAACATCCTATCCTGGTTCTCTTCCCACATAAATAATGAAATCTATGTCCTTGGTGATACCAAAATCAACTGGACCACTAGTAACTCTGATGCCCCTTCCCACACTATCAACCTATACAATTTCTCCCAAATAATTCATTCACCAATCAGACCAAAGAAAGATGGTACCTCTGGAACCATCACTGACTGGATCCTAACAACCTATCCAAATGTAATCACTAAAGCTGGAATAATACCAGATCCTTTCAGAGATCATTTACCTGCCTTCACTGGCTGGCTCCCATCTCCTCTACAGAAACAACACCATTACATTAAAATCCACAGCCTCTCCTCTTTCAATCCCCAAGCTTTCTCAGAATGCCTAAAGTGCATTGACTGGTCCCTTCTAAAAACCCTTCCACTATATTCTGCCGTATCCTAGTTTAACCACTCATTCTTGACCCTCCGCAACCAGCAAGCCCCGCTTAGAACCAAATGCATCAAAACCAATCCCTGCCCAAGGTTTTCAAAAGAAACTATACTAGCCATGCAACAAAGGGACAAAAAATGGAAACAGCATCAAAAACATAAAAACCCAAACTCCCTCTTAGAATTTAAGCATCTCCGAAACTCCACAAAAAGCTAATAACTAAAGATCGCAAAGTTCACTACTCCGAACTCCAGTCCTTGCACTCAACAAAGCCCCAAAAATTCTGGGACTCCATCTCATCAATTCTGCACCCTGGTAATAAAGAGAACCCCTGTCCTAATCCCACCTTCTCCGACCTTGACACAGCCTCCCAGTTCAACTCATTCTTCATAGACTGCATAGTCAAACTATCTAGCTCCTTCCCACACCCTCCTCCAACCCCAGCCCCTCCCGCCCCAACCTCCACCCCAGTCACCTAGCCTCCTACATACCCTTCTGCCTTACTTCCATTCCCACAAGCACTATAAAAAGACTCCTCCTCAAACTTAAACCCTGTCGCAATGCACATGACAATCTTCCACCTACCTTCCTCAAACTATCTGCACACAGAATCACCTATCTTATCTCTATTCTTATAAATAGATCCATACAAGAATCATACATCCCTTCCATCAGGCGCCATGCCTACATCATCCCCCTACACAAAGGTGGCAAGAATACTGACACTACCAACTTCAGGCTAATTGCCATCCATTCCCCTCTTTCTAAAATTCTAGAGAAAACCATCCAAGTACAACTAATGACACACCTAACCCAAAACAATCTCCTCTCCCCTACCCAACATGGCTTCAGCCCTGGCCACTGCACCATGACTGCCTTTCTTTCTTTTCTGGGCACAATCAACGTTGAATGAGACTCAGCCAATTTGTATCTACGCTATTCCTGGATTTGTCAAAAGCCTTTGACACCACCTCCCACACCCTACTCATATCCCAACTTTCCACCCTAGATCTCTCTCACTTCACCATAGCCTGGCTTTCCAGCTACCTGTCCAACCACCTACAAGCTGTCCAATGGAAAACTTCAACCTCCCCCCTCCTCCCTATACCCACAGGCATCCCTCAAGGTTCCGTTCTTGGCCATCTACTCTTTAACCTATTTATTAACAACTTTCACCACTCCATCCCAGAGTCATCTCTCATCCAATATGCAGATGAGTCGACTATCATCTGTTTGACTTTCTCACCCTCCGAGCTCCTTGGAAAAAACCCAATTAGCCTTCTCCACAACCAAAACCTGGGTGCAGTCCAACCACTTAGCTCTAAATTCAAATAAAACCAAACTAATGATCTTTTCCCCTAACAAAAACTCTATTATTCACAAAACCTTCATCTGGCATCACTTACAATATGGTACAGGATTTAGAGTCAGTTCATGTGACATTACTTGTGGGTACAGCACGCTGTTTGTGAAGTTATATCTGCTGCATGTGTTACAAATGGGTGATGGATGGTAAAGTCCAAAACCATGAGTACTTGAAATGCTGTTTTAAATGTAGGACACATACCACTTGGTCATGTGACGAATTCAGGAATTAAAATTGTGTGTAGTATATTAAATACCAATAAATTGGAAATACAAATCTGTAACATGGTTTACAGAAGCATTTGGAGAAATACAGTGTTTTTATATCAGTGTGTACAGTTACTTTGACTGTTTTGAAACTAAGGTACTGAGGGAAAGTGAGGCTAGTTGGCCAGACTATTGGCCAGTTGAATTCACATTGGCAGTGTAATTTGGTACCTGCTGCAGCAGCCTCACCCCTTTCCTGTCACAAATAAGGGATAAGTAGATCCATAGTTTACCAAGGTGAGATTGGAGGCAATGTGCTCTGCCACTCAATGAGGTGTGACACCCAGTGTAACAATAGTATGTAGCCATGTGGAAAGTGGACATACTGGTGTGAATCAAATTGATTTCAAAATGGATTTTACTGTTATTTTTAAATTACCTGTAAAATCAATATGATTAATTATCAGAACAGTTTGGTTATCTGTTAGAAAAATATGTATTAGTAATATGCATGCTTAATGCACTGAGGTTTAAAAGGGTTAATACATTTATTCTGTTCACACTGCATGAATCTGCACAGTTATTAGAAACTTAACAAGAAGCATTTACTTTCTGCTAATGTCAGCAAATAACAAGAAGCATTTCATTTCTACTAGTGTCATGAGACATAACAAAGAGTTACTGATTTTCTGCTTATGCCATGAGAAAGTACACAGCTGTTAGAAGCTTTGATAAGGAGCACAAAGGCTGCTTGAAAGTATAAACCGTAGTCAGCATTATTTGTACCTAAGCTTGAAATGTACCTTGAATCTAGGCAAAATGTAACATATATATATTAAAACTGCACAATTGAAGAATTGAAAGTTTGTGGTGGGCTAAAATAAGCCCCAAGGCCAGGTTGTTTTTCTCAAATGTTTTGTAAATCAGCAGTTATTCTCAACTAGTCAGCAATTAGTCTAGTAACATTTTCTCTAGAACAATACAGAAAGCTGTGTCTAACTATGTCAGCAATAGAACTAACATTTCTGTGTGACATGGAAAGAACTGTATAAAAATACTATACTAGTTATTAATGTCCAGACAAATCATTCTGCCTGCATGCTTTGTCTCCTTGCTGCAAGTTAATAAAGGGTGCCATACTTGATTGAACCTTACGTGAATTGGTCTTTGAAGTTTTTTCCTTTGACATTATCCAAGCTACCCTAGGGCCCAACTAGTTCATACAATCAACTCTCTACTGTACTTTGTGACTCCTTGTTCCATCATGCTGTGACATTACCTGTATTAGACTTTCTGCACTAAAATCTTCAATTCTCAGGTATTCCACAACTTCAGCTTCTATTTCTTTAAATTCTACTTTACTAATCTTCTGTTCCATGCCCACCCCCCCTTGTGATATCATTTTTTGTATTGTGGAATTTCCATGTCTGGGTGTCCTTGCCTGTATTTCTCTTCAAATGTCTTTGGAGCTGCCTTTTTGTATTGATTAGTTTAGCTTTCTCCTTTGCATAAATATTGCACCATATTACATCTCTCTTTCTTTCCCATGCCCATGTTTCTTTTTTATGCCTTTCAAAATCTCTAGATTTTGTTGTTTAGATTTTCACACTTCATCATTCTCTTCTTTTTCCAAATGGACCAAGGTTTTTTGGTCTTTATAATGTTTTCCGTGAATCTGTTGTATTAAGGAACACAAACTTGCAGTTGAAGCATTTGACAGATTTTCTTGTGCAAGTATTTTTCTTTCCTCTAATTTTAATCTTAATCTTTTTAAATATCTCTTATGTGGAAATTCTGGACTTCTTGCGTATTAGTAACAATATATAATTTTTTTCTTATCCTGAATAGTCCACTCTATCATCTTTATGACTTTTCCTGACCAGTCAGTTTTTCTGGAATACTACTTCCTTCTTTAATTGGGGGTGGGGGGCATCGATGAATGTGGGATGCTGTCATGCTTGACCATGAATGTCAGATCACATAGTATAAGTTAACTGAAAATGATATTTTCTATGAAAACTTGGTATTACCAAAACCAGTTGGTACTTCACCAATCTACACCCTTCCTTATTCATGCTAATTAAATTACAGTGCATTGGGTACCACACAAAAATAAACATCTCCAAAATATTTATGGTAAAACAAAATTGATCTTAGTCTTAGCATACCACGCTGCTCACTTTTTTAATGAACAATTCCATTTTTGTCCTATGAGTGACATGTAACTAGCCAGGTACAGCACCCTTCCTTATTCATGCTAATTAAATTACAGTGCATTGGGTACCACACAAAAATAAACATCTCCAAAATATTTAAGTTAAAAGAAAATTGATCTTAGTCTTAGCATACAACTCTGCTCACTTTTTTAATGCACAGTTCTATTTTTGTCCTGTGAGTGACATGTAGCTAGCCAGGTACAGCATGCTAAGCATTGTTTCACCATTAATTTGGCATCCTGATATCATACAGATTTTTCAACATTATGAAAAGAGGAATTTCCAACCCCATTAAGAGCCACCCATAAATTTACAAGAGTAATGCAACAGATCTTTTTTTCTGAGAACAATCCTGAATTATATTTTGAGGCAAGCAATATAAAAACATAAAAATATATTATTAATAGGTTATGCCCTACCCATCAGAACACAAAGTTAGGAATGCATCCTTTTCAACAATCTGATCTTGGGTAAAAGCTCAGTAAACAATGACATGCCAAAGGAAAAATTCAGTAGATAATGTCCTGCCCATGAGAAGATGCACACAGAGAATGCAATACCCTGAGTAGCTGTGTCTTGGGAAAGAACACCAAAAACAAAGACATGCTTATGGATGAATGTCCCCTTGCCTAATTTGTTTTAGTTTCTAAAGAAAATATTTTAATGCTGGCCTGTTCATTAACATAAATGTATTTTGCAGAATACAAACATAGATAGGATACAGCATGTAATCACAATGGGCTGCTTCTTTAATAAAAGAAATGTTAAAGTTCGTCTAGTTAGGACATTTTTTTAAGCAACATTTCTCAGAAAGAAATTAACTTGATTGCAATTCACAGAAGCACTGTTTTCCAAATCAGAAGAGCATTGTCAAGTTATTTATGCAAGTATGTATGCATGTATGAATAAATGTATTTATTTATTTATGGCATTTATATGCCGGGCTGGTCCAAACAGACCCCTTTTCAGCAGAGGCCTGAGTTCAACTGAAGAAAAATACAAACAATTTGCAAAATACGGTTATGGCACTTTTGTAAAAAAAAATTCTCAGATTATTAAAAAAATTCAAGTTGATTGAAATTTCAATAGGATTCATTAGTTTTAGGAAATTACTAAGCAATGTTCAGATCAAAAAAGATAAAAATGATTAAAGGTAATAATACAACTGAAAAAAAATTCAATTTTTTCAGCCTGGGCAAGCCACGCCCCACCGTGCATTTCCTCTGTGGGGGCAGGGTTGTACCTTGCAGTAACTTTTTTGAATTTAGAGATAGCCGTACGTGCTTTTGCATGAAGAAGTGCAGCACCATGGTGGCTGTCTCTGTGGCCATGCTAAATGCTAAAGATATATTTCAGGAAAGAGGCATAAGCTAATTAGCTATGTATTGCCCCCTGAATCTGACACTGGCAAGGCAGTTATGCAGCCAGGCAATACAGAGAATCTTTCAGTTGCATACCTTAGCACTGTCACTGCTAGCCAAAAGGCCATGTTCATTTACTGTGGCAGAGGTAAGTGCTGGGGAGTTTAGGTAGTGTTAGGGAGTGGATGAGTGTGTGTTGTGAGGGGCTGCATGTGTAAGTTAAAATGTATTTGCCTGACTGGAAGTATGTGTTAGGGGAGTTAGCGAGGGGGTACATTAGGGGTGTGTGTGTGTGTGTGTGTGTGTGTGTGTGTGTGTGTGTGTGTGTGTGTGTGTGTGTGTGTGTATGCTATTGGTATGAGTGAGTGTATTTGTGTGTGCATGTGGAGGGGTAAGTTGAGGTGACTGTCATACCCTCCTAAACAACTGAGAAAAATCTCCAACATTGGGTTGAGAAGCTACTAACCACTGGGCATAACTTCAAAGATGAGGAATGGGGAGACCACTTGTCACCAGGAATAACTTTAAAGGCAAAGGATGACAGACCACTTGCAACTAGGAATAACTTTAAAGGAATGCGATGATAGACCACTAGCCACCAGGGTTAACTGTCCAGATATGTAATGGGTGGAACAGAAACCACCAGGGATAACCTTTATCATTATGCCTTAATGGCACTTACACATAACATGGGTTGGCAGGGAACCACTAAACACCATGGAGAATTCTTACAGATTATACCTTAATGACATTAAAACATATTGGAGATCAGGGAGACCCAATGGACACCAGGAAGAACTCTAAAGACATGGGTCAGGGGAGCACTAGATACCACAGATACTCTATATAGTATGCTTTAAAGGCACTTAATTAAAATAAAAGTGGTGCAGAGAACCACTATACCCCAGGAATTCCTATAGGTTGGGTACTTTAAAGGCATTAAAAGGGGCACCGACCCTGTACACCCCCACACTGAGGATATTAGTCCTCTGTGCCACAACTAGACACCAAGAATGTTTGGGGAAAAAAAAAAACTAAAAATAAGGAACACTACAAAGGAAGAGGAGGAGGCTTTGAATCCTGCACCATTGCCACAGGGAATCTCTGCAGTGACACAGTGTACTTAATGATACACCATGCATCATTTTTTTTACATATAATGAGGGTCTTGGGCATTATTCAATACCTGCAACAGCTTGTGATGCATGTGGAAGAGGAATAGGGAGCATTAAGTATACTTCTACCAACTCAGAAATCTCCATACACCAGAGAAAAGTAAATATTTTGAAAAATGCCATCTTGCACTTAGTATATGTGTGTCCGTTCTTTCAGTTATTCAGGCTTCACATTTCAAGACTCGGTCTAATGGGACCTAACATTTAAAATGGTTAGCGATCTTTCCTCATTACAGTTAACGTCTCTAAATAGACTAGTACTGCATCATGTAAACAGGGTCTTTTTACAGCAACCTTTAACAGAAGCAGTTGGGTTCTTTCTGAATCCCCAGTCTAGAGTCAAATATTAATGACAGTTTTCTTCTACATCATCTACGGTTTTGCCTAATGACATGCAATAGTATATAAGATAATTAGCTTTGAAAATGAATTAATTAAACGTTGTTTACTGGTACAGAGTTGTTGTTGTTCCTTCGGCTTTTCCCGGTTAGGGGTCGAAACAGTAGAACTCCAGTCCGCTAATGATTGGCAGTAGATTTTCACAGTGCCGAGGTGCCAGCTTGACGTCCAACCTTCAATGAAGGCACATCCATTCATGCATGTCTTTCAAATGCCACTCGACTGAGGGGAGGACATACAGACTCCACACAGAAGGCACTCCATCCGAGAATCGAACGGGAGAACGTCTTGCTGTAAGGCGACAATGCTACCACTGTACTACTGCGGCTATGTTTACTGGTACAGAGCACTGATCAGAAATGACAAATTTCAGGCAAAGCCCATGCTGTACAGATACAACAAATGAAACAGCAATTCATCAAATATAACAGTAGGTACTAAGCAGATGAGCAGTAGTCCTCAAGATTTTAAATCTTAGTCAAAAGGGGAACTCATATGCATATAGATATGAGACAATGCTACATAAGAGTGGTTAGTGAAAAAGAAGAGCCTTCTTCTCCATTTGTCTGGAGCTGTGAGTTGTACTTCTGAGCTGTTGCTGGAACTAGATTTGGCTTGTTTTTACTGCAGTCCTTCAAAACATTAGGCAAGTGTTCTCAACTTGTGAACCTTGTTCTACTTTTGTCTAGAGTGTTGTGAGCTGCGCATCTGAAATCCTGCTAGAACCTGGTTTGACCTATTTTAACTGGATTTGACTCTTTCTTCTTTCCATTAAGACACAGGAGAAGTGTTTTTTAATTATTTAAATTGCCATTTAACACGAGAGACAACAGTTTTTTTTGTCTTATTTCAGTTCATACTGCCAATTTGGCTTATTTTAGGCAGTGTTTGGAGGCCAGCTTGGAAAATTAAAAGTGATTATCTTGTGAGAGGTGGTAATTTGCTGTTGTTTTTGGAGTTCATATTACTGTTCTCTGGGTATACCTTAGTTTGGCTGTGTTTGGGGGCCATCTTAGAACATTGGTAGTGCTGGGCTGTTATTAGATGCATGTTATACCTCTCAGTGTTACTGCATTGCTACCAGCTGAGAAGACTCCTTTTTGCTATGGCAGTTGTTGTACTTAGCTGTGTTCTCTTATAATGTCACTAATCCAGGCCATGTTTTTTTGGAGAAGGTTCCCATGCACCCTAGTGGCAGGAGTGTGCAGCCTGAACTTGTCTGATTGGCGACTGCTGGAACATGGCTCAATTTTGATCTTTTTTATTGGTTAACTGGATAATTTGTTTAAATCAGTGTGCTCGTTTGCTACTGTTATATTAAAAAAGAAAAACAAGTTCTAGCTTGTTTTCCCACCTTTCCTGTTACTAGAGTAGTTCAGATACAGATGTGCTGTATTTAGGACTGCATTGTAGTTTCTGAGTTCCCCAGACCTTTTTGCGTTAGAGGGAAGCCTCTCAGCTTATCAGTGGGAGTAGTAAGCACTAGGTAGCCTATCTACCACAAGAGGAGTGGTTTCTAGCTCCCTTTCAACTTTCTGCTTTAAAAGCCCATGTACTGTGGTAATGGTGCTGTGGTAGCATTGTCGCCTCACAGCAAGATGTTGTCCCATTAGATTCTCAGCTAGAGTGTCTTCTGTGTGGAGGCATGCGTGAATGAGCGTGCCTTCATTGAAGGTTGTGTGTCAGGGCTGGTAACTCGGCATGTAAAAATCCACTACCAAACATTAGCGGACCGGTGTTCCCCTGTGGCGACCCCTAACCGGGATAAGCTGAAAGACACAACAACAACATTTGCACAGGTTTGCATGCCATGCAGAGCCACTAAGCTAGGGTAAACTATCACCAATGCCAGAAAGTCTGCTCATCAATTTCTCCCTTAGCTCTTGCTAGTTCTGTTCTCTCTTGCATTTAACTAACTTATTCACCTAGCACTTCATCTGGCTTCTTGTGGCAATTATTGTAGCACACATAAGTGCTAACAGCACTAAACGTCCTATAAGGAAACAGCTCCTGTACTTATTAATAATGACCATCCCTCCTGGCATGTCTAAAGGTCAGTTCCCTGTGCTTTCTCCTATTAACCTGGTGAACTTAGGCATTTTAAGGCAGTGTAGCAACTGCCTCATGTACACAGTCAGCCCTCTCCTCATGTACACTAACAACCCTCTCCTCTTACCTCCCAACTGTCAGACTTGTGAGAGATGTACTTATATATCCAAACTGGAAGACATGCACTCTCCAGCCAAAACCAGAATAGCTGGCCAAGAGGAGAAGGTCAACACCTGCACGACAACACATGGAACACATAGCCCACCAGAGCACCCACCATCACAGCTCTCACATAAAAACACAAACCACGCACCCAACTTTGTGGAGGCTCTCAATAGAAATCTACCTAAACAGGACAGACCTCCAAATCAGAAATGCACTCGACCACCACAACACAGTACAAATCACAAGACACACAGCTCACCTACACAGTGAGCCCCTCAACCTAAGCCCCTAAGGCAAAACAGCTTGCCCAATATGCTAATCATGGGTGACTTACACTGATGTCCCACTTACTAGGTTGAATAAGGAGAAGGTAATGGTCAGCTGTCTTTCGGGTGCCAGGATCCGACACATAACACACGCACTCAGATCACTCCACAACAAGTACAAGTATGACTATCATTGTCCATGTAGGTGTGAATAACCTGAGATGCACCTCCCTGGGCTACATGAAAAGAGACATGGAGGAGCTCTCAGATTATGTGGGCCAGGCAGGTATGACCCTAGCCCTGAGCAGCATCCTACTGTCACCCAGAATGATACCATAGTACAAGCAGAAAATGATTAACTTCAACAATTAGCTAAGTTTCTGGTGTCATTCTTAGGGGATCCAGTATCTGTCTGCTTGGGATGACATGATTGACAGACCTCAATGCTTTGCCTGAGGTGGCCTGCATATGTCACCCCTAGGTTTCTGGATACTGGCTAAGGCTCTTGCCACCCCTATAGTGCCTTTTTTAGGTGTTGTTCCAAAGACCAAATTATCACTGTAACAGCTAAAAATAAATGCAATCTGAGGGTCATGCTGTTCAATGCTAGAAGTCTAAATCTCAAGATACACTTCTCAGAATGGAGAACATTGACATTTGTGCTGTAATGGAGATCTGGTTTAAAGCAACAGAAAGCACCCCTGCACTACCAGGCTATAACTCATTCCACACCTTTCGGCCCCAGAACATGGACCAAAGCTCCAAGTTGGTGGCATTTCCATATTCATAAAGGATATGCAGACCACCAGACTAGTAGCCCAGCATAATGAATCAGAGATACGTCAGGTACAACTAACAGTGGGTAAGACAGAGATTCAGGTCATAGCCTGCTATACATCCCCAACCATGTCCCAAGACTCTCACTCCAAGTTCCTAAGCACCTTGGAAACTATTATGGTCCAACTCAATACTCTCATACTGGGTGACTTCAACTACATCTCCATCAACTGGGAAAACTACTCAAGCACCAATACACTTGCCCAACGCTTCCTGGAATTTATTAATTCAATGCGCTGGACCAGCTCATTCTTAACCCCACTAGAAGAAACAACATCCTTGACCTGGTTATTACTAACATGGGCAACCGTTGCTCAACACCAATAGTCAGGGGCGGCTCGTGGCATCGGACTGCTGGACTGCAGCCCCTTCAGCTAAAAAAAAGAAAAAGTACCTTTTTGTGTGACAGAGACTGACAGTAGCACAGTATTATTATTTTGGTTTACTTAAATTACTTTGTTTGTCTCCGAGTCCGCGACTCTGCAAGTACGTGCATGTGCACTTTAACCACCTCGGGTTGCGGCGGTTTTAAAAATTTTTTTATTTTTTGTTTTTATTGTAGCCCGGTGGGCTAATTAAGGCATCATTGTGATGCCCAGCAGTCTATGTGGTTCCAAACCGCATAAAATTGGAAGGGGCTCAGAATGCGACGTCCTCAGGCATGTACATGACGTGCTTGCTGGGTTAAATGCTACTGATTGGTTGTCGCTCTCTTCCAGGGCTTTATGTGCTGGGAAAAGAGCGAGACTCAAACAGTAAGCCAGTTGTGGGTTGATTCGATTGTGACTGAGTCAGTCAGTCACACAGGAAGGATTTAACACCGATAAGTTAATTTGCCATTGGATTTTTATTTTTTATTTTTTTGGGCGGCCTATATTTTGCTGAAGAACAGAAGAAGAACTGAAGAAAGAAGTAGTAGAAGAAGAAAGAAGTTAGAAGAAGAAGAACAGAGTGAAGGTGCAGAAGTATACCAAGTAAGTAGGAAGGGTAAGCTAAGGGTAAGCTAAATGGCAGGGAAATATAGATATAATAATGGTCCTTTGAAAGGAAGGACCATTATTATATCAAAATGATACTGCTCATGCAAACAATGCACATACAGAAGTAAGTAGTACAGATTTAATAGTACAGTAGTCATACATAGAAGTATAGCACCCATACCCATTTATTGCCTTACTTTATATAAATATCAGTCTGCCTTTCCCAGAAAAAAAAAATATCAGTACACAGATAATTTAATGTGAAACATGCACCTGAACCAAAATGGTGAATTTGCTTACAACAGACAATAAATTAATAGATTCCTGCTGGACAGTATGATCAAGTGTAGAATTCAGAATTAGGGTAAGTGTTATAAAATGTCCACATACAAGCTGCACTTTGAATGTAATGGTTTCCTACTAAGTGGTCACACACCAGCAGAGCTGATAACAGAAAATATGAAAAGTAATTCAGGTGCTAATTGTAGTACAAAACGTAGGTCCACATGTTTTACTTACTTTCATCAGCAAGC
Organism: Protopterus annectens; assembly: GCF_019279795.1. Taxonomy (NCBI): domain Eukaryota; kingdom Metazoa; phylum Chordata; order Ceratodontiformes; family Protopteridae; genus Protopterus; species Protopterus annectens. The sequence goes on from NC_056725.1 coordinate 410,319,047, forward strand.
TGTTGAATGCAAGTATATTTCATCTTGTGCTGACAGCCAATTAGTCTCTGCTAGCCTAGTTTTCTTATTTTTCTAGTGCAGTTTCAAATTATGTGAATCATGTTCTTTAGTGGTAATTATTTTTGCTTTAACTGCTGGAAGCAAGTAATGCTATGTGAAAAACATCCAACTGTCTTTACTTGGTTTGGCAAGGATTATATCAGTTACATTGTCTTGCTTTTACAAGCAGTTGTCTGACATCTGTTAAGTCTGATATGAATAAAAATGACTTTCAAGGTTCACCTGTAGTAGTCAATTTTCCAAACTCTGCAGCTATCTTTTATGATGAGAGTTTTACCAGCATAGTTCAACTTATGTTTAATCTCTTACGCAGTTTTAAAACAAATGTTTTTAGCAACACATTTTGTAGACACCCATTTTAACCTCTGCAAAGCTTTAAATAGTATATGTCTTTAAGTAAAAATAATTTGATTCCTGTTTTTAACCTTATTGTAAATGCTTAAATGCTTGATATTTGAGGGTGCAGTGGTAGCATTGTCGCCTCACAGCTGCAGGTTCTTAGGTTTGATTCTTGGCTAGGATGCCTTCTGTGTGGGGTCTGCATCTTCTCCCTGTGTTTGTATGGGTTTGCTTTTGTGTCCTCCCATGTTACAAAGACATGTCTGCATTATTTCTTCCTGGGCCTCTGCTAATTTTTTTTTTATTCCAAGTCAGACTGTCCTGGTTAACAAATGTTAAATAAAATTGACAGGCATTTGAATTTCTGACTTCAGGTTTCTGAATGTTTAATTCCATGCATGTTTGATGGTGCAGTGGTAGCACTGGTGTCTCTCAGCTATTGGTTTTCTGGTTTGATTCTTGGCTGGGGTGCCTTCTGTGTGAAGTCTGCATCTCCTCCCTGTGTTTGTGTGGATTTGCTCTGGTGTCCTGCCATTTTACAAAGATGTGAATGCAGTATTTCTCCCTGGATATCTGCTGAAAATTGTCTTTGTTCCATCAGAAATAAAATTGACAGGCATTTGAATTTCAGACTTCATATTCTTCAGAAAATACATAGTAACACAACCTTTTTATTCTAGCAATTTTCTAAGTTTATAAGATGAATATTTGAAATTTGTCCCTATTTTTGGGACTGTATTCCCCCATTATTGGCTTTGTCCAGGTTTTTTCTGCTAAGGTTGACAGCTATGGCAAGAACTGAATTCGCTGAATATGTTTTTAGGGTTGTATTCCCTCATTACTGAGTTTGTCCAGGTGTTTTGTGCTAAGAAGTTGACACTATGGTGAGAACTGAATTCACTAAATGATAGCCATTTAAGTTTCAGTATTCCTCCTCTTTCACAAAGCAGCTGATATGGCATAGTGGTATGTTGCTCTGACTGTTTTGTACAGGGACATTGGCAGTAAAATGTATGGTGGTAACACAGCATTTTATTCTAGCAACTTTCCAAGATTATACAAGCAATGTTTAATGTGTCCCTGGTTTTTGGGCTTTTGCCCCCCCCCCCAATAAATTTTGGCTTTTTCCAGATTTCTTGTGCTGTGAAGTTGAGATGCAGTTGAGTATTGAGTAGATTTTATTAGGAGCTGAGAGCTGCAGGGGAAGAGAAGTTTAGTGCTGCTTATGCTAAGTCTGCTTGCATTGTTAATAGCACAACAGGCTGTGTACTTGCTTTTGATGCAGAAGGCTGTGGTTTCTACTACCACAAGGGGTGGATGCTGCTGTACTAAGAATGTCTTCCTTGGCGAAGATACTAACTATGAGCCTGTTATCAGTTTGCCATCCATTTCCTATTGCAATATTACTAGCTTATCATTTTTTTAATGTAATATAGGCAATTTGTTCCTCAAGGGCAACAGACACTTTATTTTTCGATGAAGCCATGACATATAAAGGTGTTTGCTAGCAGCAACCTCTTCATTAGTTACAGATTTCTTTACTGTGGAATTATTTAGATAACTTTTACTTCTTCAGAGATTGTGCATATTTACTGATAATGGTTGACTGTAGAATTGTGCATATTTACTGATAATGGTGGGCTGTAGAAGTTTGGGTAGACTTTTATGATGGAAATGTTCTGAAGTGGGCAGTTTTGTCATTATGGGTGCATGCGTTTTGTTTCATTGTTTAATACATTTAAAACGCCCTCTAACAACTGTACTGTATTGTACAAGGAATATAATTTAGTACAATCAGGAAGGTGTATCAAAGAGCACATGTATGTTTCATATGCAAGGGGCCTATGATTTGAAAACAGCCCAGAATTAATCTTTATCTGCCACTGGCAAAATATATTTTCTTTGAATGTCGGTTTCAATGCTGTTTCAATGAATGTGAGTTTCAAGGGCAGAGAAGTTTTAATGCTAAGTCTGTTTTCATTGTGAGATTGCATTGCTTTGTTTAGCAGATGTCGTCGTGTTTTTGCTGTAAAATGTAAAATAAAACTTTCAAATGAAGTCCAAATCATCATAGAAATAAAGCAGTATGCACATTAGGGTTTATGGTAAATGGAGTGAAATAGCCAAGTAATGGAACATTGGAATGGCTGCAGGGGGAGGCTCCATTGGACCATGTTGTGATGGGGAAGGGCAGCAAACTCGGACAGCCCCTGCTTAACTATACCTCCCAACTGTCCAGATTTTCAAAGAATGAATAGATTTTTGCTTCTTATTTTTGGTTTGTTCCTCATAAAATTTGTGGTTTTCTGGCAAATCATTTAGGAATGAAGTCACTAAATAATGACACACTGAGTTTCAGACTTCATAACCTTCAGAAAAATGCATACTAAAGTAAGACTTGTTATTCTATCAACTGTCTCAGTTTATACAAGAGCAATTTTTAGTACTGCTTATATGTTCCCCCAATATATTTGGCCTTGTCCAGATTTATTGTATTAACAGGTTGAGAGGTATGCGCAAATAAATTGCTTTATAGAATTAGGCATTTACCAAACCTCTCAACTGTCCCTGATTTTGGCTCAAAATGTTGCTCTACCCCCTAATAATCCCTTTGCAAAATAGCAATTTTGGAAGAAAACATGGAGGGTTTACAATTAAGAAATAACTGTAATAATCAGAGTTATAGATTACTTGTATTTCAGAAATGCATGTAGATTCTATTATTTTGTCAGCTGCTCAAGTTAGCAGTACTAATATTAAAGTGTACCTTCTTTGACAGGTTCCCAGCTGTATTGTGTGGCTATTTTATATTTTTGCATCACATTTTTGGTTCACTTTTCATAAAATTGGGTTTTTTTTGGCAAATTAGTGACAAATCATTAAAGACTGAAGTTAGAAAATAACGGCAGACATTTGAGTTTCAGATTTTATACACTTCAGAAAATTTATACTAATGCAAGACCTATTCTATTATCTTTCTAAGTTTATAAGAGAAATATTTAAAATATTTTTGGGTCTTTGTCCCACTTCTATGCATGACTTTGTCCAGAGTTCTTGCTCTGAGGTACAGAGACACAAGTATTACAGTGGCTTTTCATCTGTCCTTGATTTTGAAGAATGGTCTGGTCTGTCATATTTCTGTACTGTTGATTTATGCTTATTACTCAAAGTACCTGTTACTCTGCATTTAAGTAGCAATGCTTTAATGACCATCAGGTAAGCTTGTCTGAGATTGTAAGAAGCAAGTAAGCTTTAATAAGCATACTGTTAAAGAATTGCCAACATTGAAACCTTTCTGTTGTTGCCATGCAGAAAACAGTTAACTAGATAATGTATAAGCCTTGGGTGTTGAAATGCATATGACAGTATTTGTAATAAAGGACAGGATTACTTATTTTAAAGAGCTCATTACACTTGTTGGAGACTTCCAGTCAACTCTGCAGGCTTTACCCATAAACAGAATGCCAATCATGTGTGGTCCATAACCTGTACAGTAATCCTTTAAGCAATGTATCTTGAGCTTGTTTCTTGTTTGCTTTTCATTTTTTACTTTGATCATGTCTTCCCCATGAAACAAGTAGATAGTTGTCAGGCAGCAGGTCTTTTTTGGATAAGAAACATTTTTACAAGTGGGAGCATCACAGAGATTTCTACTTTCAGCGTGTTACTTGGTACTTTAATAAAGCTGAATATAAATTATAATTAGAACTGCAGTGTAAGGAGAAGTGGTTTGAGTTGAGTGCTGCTTGTTTTTCTTATACTTGATTTTGACTGGCATTCCAGTAATGTATTTAAAAAGTAATTTATTTTTTCATGCCTCACAACCTTTTTGTTTCCATCTAGATATTAAGTGAGCTGTCATGCAGCCAATGCATTGAAATATTTTATTTTTATATTATTTTATTCTTCTACACTTCATTTTGTCTTGATTGGACTCTCATAATGATGGTTTGGCACCCAGGGCAGCATATTTAATTAAAGTTAGTTTTTTGGTGTTGAACATAGCTCCTCCCCTTTCTAGTTGGCCACACCCCTTCACATTGACCCCACCCATTCAGCTGTCTCCTGCAGCCCCCCTTTGATTTGAAGTCACCAGCCGCCACTGCCAATAGTCAATTCCTCCGTGGTTAGATCTGACCACAAACTAATTACCATAGAAATCCACATCTCACCCACACCACCAGCAAAGGTAACCACCATGAAAAACTTCTCCACATCTGACTTTGGGCTCATAAAAACAGAGGTGGCTAACTTCACGGCACACATGCAAATGGAAAATAGGTACATGACTGCCAAATCATACACCAATGCACTGTACGAACATGTACATAAATGCATCAGACTAGGCATACCCAAGAGAACCAAGACACTCTACTCCAAAAAAAGGAAGCCAATCTAGTGATTCCCTGCCATTAACAAACTCTACAACACAAGGAAGAAACTGTTGCAGAAAAAGGTGAAGTCCCAAGACTGGGAAAAACTCCCTTATTAGCCTGAACAAAAAGTTGAGATCCCTCATAAAAACTTCTTAAGCTAGCTACGAAGGCAGAATTGTGGCAGACACTAAAAATAACCACAAGGCCTTCTACAGTTATATCAAGAATCTCCATGGCAATACCCAGATTTTCTCTGAGTTACTTCACAATGGTACCTCCTATACTGAGCCAACAGATATTGCCAACATATTGGCCTATCGATTCAGTCCCAACTTTATCCCTCTCCTCCCCCTAAGGACCAATCACAATACCGGAAAAATGCCAGGCACCCATCATTACTGCAGCACAGGTTAAAGCTGCATTGTCCAAGGCCAAGAATACAGCTTCCATGGGACCTGACAATATCTCTGGCTGTGTTCTACATGAACTACAAAGTGAACTGGCACCACAGCTGTGTACCCTGTTAAATTACAGCCTCACCTCAGGCTTTGTCCCTACAGAATGGCACACTGCTACAGTTATTCCTCTCCATAAAGTGGGAACGACTATAGAAGCTGGGAATTATCACCCCATTAGTCTGACAAGTCTGATATGTAAGACTATGGAGCGCATTATCATGGACCTAATTAACAAGGATATCGGAATCTTCAAACTCTGGATCCCATGCAATTTGGTTTTGTGAAGGGTAGCTCATGCCTGCTCAACCTGGTTGACTTCTTTGAATTAGTCAACAGAGCTGTGGATGAGGGCAAGGGAGTTCATACAGCCTACTTCGATCTGGCCAAGGCCTCTGACACCATTCCACACTTAGGAATTATTGATAGACTCAGCAAACTAGGCATCAACCCCTATATCACTAGGTGGGTTGCAAATTGGTTCACAGATAGAACCCACAGTATGAAAGTAGCAGACTCCAAGTCAGACTGCTGACCAGTCATGAGTGGAGTCCCACAGGGATTGGTCCTGGGTCCTCTCCTGTTTGGCATCTACTTCTCAGAAGTCCAGACTGGCACAGAGGGACTCTGGCTGACCAAGTTCAGAGGATTGCAAGCTGGGAGCCATTATTAACTCTCCAAGTGATATAGGCCTACAGAGTATAATGCCCCATTTGGTATGTACCTCACTAGACACCTGCAACAGCTGGAGTGGCCACAAAAGTACATCTCTAAGAGGATCCTAGGCCTTAAACATGTCGTACATGGACAGACTAAAAAAACTCCAGCTTTTCTCTGTCTCATATCGTCTATTAAGAGGCGATCTCTGCTTGAATTACAAAGCCATGTCTGACCCAGCTCTGTTAGAAATGTTACACCTAAAGAAATCCAAATCCCTCCACACCACATGGTCCAGGGACCTCAACCTCATTACCGCAATCAACAGAACATGCTGGAGGGACAGGTTCATAACCCAGAGACTGCCCATGCTCCGGAACAGACATCCTCATACATGTCAAGCAGAGCACCTCACTGGCCCTGTTCAAGAGAAATCGTGATGAGTGGATGGGAAATAGAAAGTTCACCCCAGAGATGACTCCAGTGGCACTACTTGATAGATGCACCAGGAACTAATGGTGGCATGATGCCAGGGCACCTCTATGGGATAGGCTTGTTAAGGCTTCAGGGCCGTTGGCCTAGTACACACCTACGAACCTATGAATCTATGTGTGCATGGTTGCTCAAAGCTGCTTTGCTCAGAATTAGTTGTGCCTTCACTTAGCTTGCCTTTCTTACTGTACTCTGCAGCGAAGTCAGGGTATGAAAGGTATATCTTTATTTCTTGAGCACTTGGACCAACCTAAATCCAAGGTTTACATGGACAAAATGGAAGGTAAACTTTCTCCCATCATGTCTGCTTCCAGTCGTCTAGCTTTTAGTACCATCAGGCAGTTTCATATGGTCATAGACAATGTGCTACTACTTGACCGAAATAAGTTGGTTCATGAAAGGTACAGATATCTATGCAATCTAGAGATATCACACACTCATCACAGCCACACTATAATAAACTCAACTGAAGCTGTAAAAAACTTATTATCAAAGTCTCCTAGGAATAAGAAAACTATATCTCAACAGATATCCATGGCCACATTTTCACCAAGCTCACATAATAAAGGACACAAGGAGGTAGACCTTGAATCTTCTAATTCCTCAGATTTCATGAGTAAAAACTGCAATGTTGTAGTAAATGGTAACTCTGTTGTCAGGTACAATGAATCTATATTTAGAAGGCTGGACAAAGACATGGTTACAGTTAGTTGTCTTTCTGGTGCCGGGATCCATAACTTCACAAAAGCTCACAAATTCTCTTGCATGAGACAAATATGATAATGATAAGTGGCAGCAGCCTGTGTGAATGTGAATGACTTGAGGTGTAGACCCCTGACAGACATGCATTGAGGCACACTGCATTTCACCATGTATGTGTGCAGTACAGGCAAGACATTGGCCTTGACTGGAATTCTTCCTTTGGCCAGGTTGATGCCTATATACAAACAAGAGATGATTGGCTTTAAGAATTATCGTACAAGTTGGTGTCATTCTAAGGGGGCACAGTATTTCTCAGCATTAGACGCAATGATCAATGGTTCAACTTGCTTCACTAAGGAAGGTCTGCAACTGTCACTCATGGACTCTGTATTCTGACTAAAGTCCTTGCTGCCCCCATTGTACTTTGTTTAGGCTGAGTCCAACTAATGGGCATCCAAACATAGCAGATATCTGTGTATTCATTTCCATCCCTCAGTTGGTCTATATCAAGGTGGCTCTTCTCAATGCCAGATGTCTTAACAATACATTTCCTGATCATGGGGCTCTCTCGCAACATGAACACATATACATTTGTGTAATCAGTGAGGACTTTATGCCTGCAATTCATTCAGGCCTGACGGAAATGCTGGAAGCATTTTCATATTTGTAAAGCACCAACTGACCTCTAGACAGATTTTCAGAGACACACAATTGAACTCCAACTTACCTCAAATAAGAAACACTATAATATTATAGCCCACTACAGGATACCCACCATGTCCCCTGATGACCATGTAACATTCTTAAGTGTACTTGAGGAAGTACCTATTAGTAAAATTGCCTCTATAATGAGAAATTTCAACTACCCATTAATAAATGGGAGGATCTGTACCACCAAAGTTGGGTGTGTCCAAAGATTCTTAGACTTAATAAATAAAAAATGATTGGAACATAGAGTTCATAAACTAACTACAGGATGTAATATTCTTGACCTGGTCCTAACTTCATACACTACCACTCAAGCTTATCAATCCTTGGTTAAGGCTGACCATAAACTTTATTTCGATATGACTAAAATCCCTGCTGTCAGTAATTCTGAATTCAGGAATTTCAAATGGACAAATTACAAATTCTATGAGCTATCCAAATTCACTTGTAACATAACCAGACCTGACACTGACATAGCTTCTATTTGTACAAAGTGCCATTCCTTCATAGATAAGTGCTTTAACCTGGCCATCCTACTAGAGTCAGATATAATGGGAAGTTTAAGAATAAACAACCCTGGTGATCCACCATCAAAAAATAAATTTTAAAAAAAAAAAAACATTCTTTAAAGCATATGACATGTCTTAAATGCCTCATATTAAAGAATGTATTAATTGTATTTCAGACCATTTAGTAGGCAGCCTGGGATGTTATCCGATCCTATAGAGTCTGTTTTCTGACCATGGAGAGTGCAGTTATGAACTGCTCTTTGCAGCTACTAGGTAGAGGACTGGTGACAGGTATGCCTTGGGGCATGTCTAGTGGTAACAGGGGGGTGAAGTTTGCCCCAAACTGTCTGGTAGCAGGTCGGCAATGTCCTCAGGGTCAGTATGAGTGGTACCGTCCACTACTAGTTCATCACAAAGCTGTCCCTTCACTTTTAGATTTCTGATGTAGCTATAGAATGCATCTTGATTACCTTTAGCTAGGGATGCTAGTTTAGGTTCACATGTGGCTTTAGAGGACATCACAAGATAGCTAATTACATTGTTGAAGCTGTGGAGGGTGTCCTTCCTCTGCTGAGTCAGTTCCCTCTTGTTCTTAGACATTACTTTCTTCCAGCTGTTGTATAACCTATGTATGCTTGATGCCCACCAGGGTGGCTTGATTTTTGTGAGGACCGTGTTTTGATCCATTTATGAATCTATACATCTGTGTAGGCATTTATACAGGCAATTTGTGTACACCTCTGTACAGCAGTCATTGTTGACAGTGGTAGCAGGGAGTTTGCAACTATTTATGGTATTGGTTAGGAAGCTATAGTTTCCTTTGGATAAATATTTCATCCTTTCTGCTCTTGAGAGCGTGTCAGGTATGATTGTGAATGTGAACAAGACTGAATTGTGATCTGATCTGACTGAGGGACCAACACACAGGGGTTAGTACAGAGAACCACTATGTTGGTAAGTACTAAGTATAGGATATTTAAGCCCCTTGTAGGGGTGCAGATTATCTGTTACACAGCATGTGTATTAACATAGTCCAAGAACCTTAGGGTGAGCATATTTGTGCACACATATATGACTCCAAATCATTGGAAGGATAGTTGAAATCACACATAACCAAGATGTGACTCAAGTAGGTCCAAGTAGGCAGAATGGTACTTGTAGTTCATGGTGGGGGACTTGTAACTAACAATGATATGGAGGGGGGATTATATACAGTTAGTTGGATTTGGAGTAGCCATATCGAATCATACTTTTTGACCAGTCTTGTGGTATATTTGTGTTTAATGAAGATATATACACCTCCGCCTTTGGTTCTTTCATGCTAGTTTTTATGTCTGAACATGGGGAAAGCATTGCAGCCTTGTATGGCCATGGGGCTGTCTGCGGCTGCACAGACATGGGCATCTTCCAAGGTAAGTAGTTCTTCCAGTAACTGCAGTTTCTGATTTACACTCCTTGCATCAAGCAGCACAACCTTCAGTTTGTCTCTAGTGGATTCTTTTACGCTGGGACTTTAGTTGTTCTGACATTGCCTAAAAAGGCCACTATGGGGGAGGCAAGCACCTTCATATAGTACAGTGAGTTTTTTCTCCAATCATTCACTGCAACATGGACTATGACATAGTCATAACAGCAATTGTGGTTGAGAGACTTGAGTGCATGCATGATCTGATGAACCCTCTCAGCTGACTGCAACCTTCTCCTTGTCCAGCCTCACAAGAGGGACATCTGTGTGTCTCATTATGGAATTGCTTATGAGCAAGACATTTGGTTTTGAGGTGTTTCGCCTGACGGGGTTATTGGATGAGACACTGGTGTGTGTATATTATTATGTGTTGTGGATTCTGTTGGGTCTGCACTGTGTGCAGTATGTTTGCGCTTGGGAGATCTCTGATCTCTAGTTAGGTTTCTAGCGAGTAGCTCCATATATGTGGGTTTGTGTGTTGTGAACTTGTTATGTGCAAGAGGTGAATTATGTGTGCTGACAACGTTTGATATCTGGTTTCTTGTTACATGAGAGAATTGGATTCCACATTCATAATATAGATACAGCTCCCACATGTTGTAATAGTTTGTTTTAGCAGTAACTGTTTGTCAGTATATATGAGATAATTGTTCTGTTTCAGGATAGCCACATAAATCAGGCTGCTTGGAGAAATGGTGGGAAACTGTCCATCCATTATGGAAGGTATATACTGTAGTAACTAGCGGGGAATGGATTAGATGGACCACGTTTTTGTGTAAGACTAACAAAATGTGTGTATTCTATGGAGGGCTAGGGTTACAAAAATGTGTCAATGTTTCACAATGCACAACTGAGTTGATTACAGGGCAGCAGTGCAAGCTCAGAGTAGCTATGGTAACCTGAGAGCAAACCCCCCCCCTCAAAACACAACGCTGGAATAAAAGCAAAGTTAAACTATTTTTAAAAAGAAAATAAAGGGAAAGGCCAAGAGTAAGCCTTATTCCAGCAATCTCCAAGTTAGATGGGTTCTCGGCTGCACAGTTCTGCCACATGGGTGCAGGGGAGCCTTCTTAATGTAAGACGGCTAGCTTTAGTGCTCCAGTGATACCAAACAGTCTAGATTCAGCAAGCCTGAATCTAGCCTATGCTATAAAATGCAGAATTACTAGAAAGCCAAAGTGCAGAAAAGCCTAATCACAATAGTTGAACAGTTTAAATAAAGCAGCAATTCAGTCGAATACTCCAACAAAAGTGTAGACAACAAACCTTACTAGTGTGAAATAAGTGACCTGGAACTCAAGTGCTTAAACCAGAACTATGACACTTTCACAATAACAGACGCAATAAGCCTTCAACCAGCAATTCCCAGCTTAGAAGGGTGTAGGGTAGCCAACCCTGCCACAAGATTTTACACCACAAACCTTCCTGATGTAAAATAACTGGTTGGGAGGACAAATGTTTAAACCATAACAAAGAGACTTAGAACAACAGCCACAATAAGCATTCAACCAGCCTTTCCCAGCTCAAAAGGACAGAGGCTACTGTCTCCACCCACAAGAGTGTAGACTACAAACCTTCTTAATGTAAGACAATTGGCCTGAAGCCCAAGTGCTTAAAAAAAGTAATTGGTTTAGAATGACAATTACAATTTAATGCAATACCAGACAGATAACAGTGATTTGTCTTTTAATCTACCCACATACATCATGTCATGGTTAGTAGGCCCTGTGTTATCTTGATGAAAGCCCTGTGGTCTGTCCAGCTGCTGCATGTGTCTGGTGAGGTTCATGCAAAAGAGAGCATTATAATATATTACTGTTCTGATGAGTTTGACTACAGTGTTGTCATACAATCCTGAGATCTGATTGTGATGGCATGTCTTATGATGTGCACCATATGTATGTACTGGGAAACATTAAAGAGAAAGGTTATAAAGTAATGACACACATTGCAGTTCCTGACTTAACAACCCTTACAAGAGAATATACTAGAAAGTGCTGAGATGATGATGCTATCCACTGTATCATTTGGCAAGACAAATATAACTAAGAGTTACAACTATCGGTTCAACAACATAAATGCAGATAAACTAGGCACTAATGTAGTTATGCACCCTGAGCATCAGACACAAAGCTTTTGTATCTCTGAATCCAAAAGAGGGAAAACAGTGATGCAGCACATATGTCATCACTTGCACAGAGTGCGGGGGGAGGGTAAGAGACTCAGGCTGACACAAAAGGTCAGTTAGAGTCTGTGAAGGAGAATGGGAAGCAGTCAGGCAAGCTGCGTGTGTGTGTGTGTGTGTGTGTGTGTGTGTGTGTGTGTGTGTGTGTGTGTGTGTGTGTGTGTGTGTGTGTGTCTGTAGGGGTCCTTCATGTGAAAGTGGTGAGTGAGAGTCTGCATGAACACAGCCAAGCTCAGTGCTAGCTTTAAGTCCTGGTATGTTGGACAGATGTGAGCTGTGCATGGTAGAGGTGTCAGTTCATCATTGTCTTCCCCAACTATGAGAACTGGCTCTGCCAGTAGTTGCACTAGCACTTCCATGCCCAAGGTCAGATGGAGTGCTACTACTTGAGTGTGACTGGTGTCTGCTGGACATGCTTCCTTCATGGGAATGCCCAGGGCCATGACCTCATGGCCTGCCATGTGTGGGTGTGGACAGCAGACTCACCAATGGACCAGCAGAAGTAGTGCCACTATGGAAGCATCACTGGGAATGGCCACATTGGCTATCAGCAGATGTTTTTGCTGAACTATGCCCATGAGGATGCTGTTCCCCTGTCAGCAGATGTTATATCACATACACTGCTCATTCCATGACAGGCACCCCACTGTTCATCATAGACACCACTTGTTCCAACATGACATTCATCCAATCCAGGGAATCGGTGACACGGTGGAGGCAGTCACCCATGTCAGACTGTGCAATGTCCAAATCCCTGAGCATTTGTCTGGAGCACCTCTCTGAATGTGCCTGTGCCTCCATGATGGCCTTAAACATATGTTGTGTGACACGGAAGAGACATCTGTGCCAGGTGGAGGAGGGACAGCAGGTGCCCTCTGAACTCCAATATCAGCTTTCCTATGTGGCACCTCACCAACACTATGGCTACAGCCAGACTCAATAAACACTGAAGCCACAGTAGCCACACTTCCCTGCACAATGTAACTGACCTCCACCTGTCTTATATTTTTGGCCTCAGTGGACTGGTGTAGGCCTACTGGATATTTCAGGGAAAAAGAAGGGGGTGGCTGGATGTCAACTTCTGTGTCAGATTCAACCTCTGCAACCCCCCTCAACTGTGCCTCAGTTTCACCACCATCATCATCAGTGTCTGATGAGACAATGACATCAGGTGGCACAGGTCCCATACTCCCACTGTCATGATCACAGTGATAAAATGGGAGAAACACAGGCATACATTAATACTTGCACTATTATGGTGCAATATATGCTAATCAACTAACAGTGCTGCCACTATTACAGACAGTACAGCAGTACAAACAACAGGCCTAAAATGATACCTTATATTTCAAGAAATTGATCTGCAGTACTGAAATTAACTTGATTTAGTTACCATCTGCAGGACACCTACATTGCTGGATTCCTAACAGTCCTGAAATAAGTTAAGCAAGAGGTAAGGTCAACATCATATTTAACAGTAAGACAGGGGGTACTACATGTACTCCTATCAATCTGAATGATCTGTTAGTTCAACGAGAATGTGGCTGACAACTCCAAACTGGGCTTATCACTGTATCAATCTTTAACCCCCCCCAAAAAAAAAAGACATGTGACGCAGAAGTAACTTTTATTTCAATTGTTTTACTAAGCAACAGTATTCAACTGGTCATATAACAAAGCCCGCCTAGATGTTCTTCCTGGGACTGAGAAGGAGGGGCATCCACATCAATCACATATAGTGGGTCACTCTGCTGTGAGTTGTTGTGTTGTAGAAGATTCAGCAGGAATTCCTCATTGGGGGTGAGAGGTGGTTCTGTAGCAGGCCCACCCTTGGTTACCCTCTGGTCTTGGGCAGCAGCTGCTGTAATCCTCCATGCAGATGTTAGCATGTTGTGGCCCTGTGGTGCACCTACTCAGAAGTACAGCTGTGGCCACCCACATCAGTTATGTTTGCAATGAGCTGCTGCTATAATCTCAGCCTCTCTGGTATATTGGGATGACCCCTTCAGAGATGAAAAGTGCCATGTTGATGGAGTGCATCCATAATTATTGTATTCTCTGCATCACTGAAGGAGAGTCTGCACCTCCATGACATTTTCAGTCCTAAAAGACAACAGAATGATAATACACATAAGTATCATATAACTACAAAGTATCTGTTACCAGATAAAACAGTTAAGGTAGGCAGTCAATAGTACCTACAGGAAGAACATAAAACATACTACAGATGTGAAACACTAACAACAGGCAGGATGCAAAATAAGGACAATAGCAAGAGCAACATATCCTTGTATGTGCCATAGCAGTAACTCAGCTGTGGCCCCCCCAAAAGAACAGTCCATTCTAGTTTGTGGCATACATAAAGATAACTTCTCTTTGCCCCCCCCCCCAACTCACTAAAGAACAGGAATGTGATCCATTTTGCTAATAAAACTCATTTGAAATGGTAAACATGCATTCAAAGGACCTGTCCCTGAAACATTTGTACATATGTATCACTCTGCTTACTATTTCCATGTATTGTCAATCATTTGTACCTCTGAAATGCCTTAACAAACATGGTAGTGCCATCAGTACACTTCTAACTAATGCATACAGATAACAGTGTTAAAGGCATTGCTACACATTATTCATTAATATATTCCAACATATGCATTATGTAGGTAACAAAATGACAGCATTCCTGCTAGAGTTCAATACTCCTCTCTAAAGATAGCTTGAGAAATATTTTGCTTTGCTGAACATGTAGCAAGTATCCTCACCATCAGTTTGACTAGCTAGTATCCTCACCATCAGTTTGACTAGCTACACATTTGCCTTCTCATATTGGAATACATTATTAATGGATTGCATCAATTTATGCTGAGTTTCAGAGATTCTAATTACAGCATAAGCAACTGAATTGCATGCTTATCAACCAATCTGATGGAGCTATTCAAGGAGTCATAAAGCAACCATGCAGACTCCATGCGTTTTTTTTTTCCTGTGGATGTCAAAAGTAATGGAGTACAGACACAGAAAGTCTACACAGGCAGAATGTTAGGAGCTGCTGCTGCCTAACTCCATTTGTATGTTCTACAGGCTGCAGACAATGCTGCTGTTGCTGCCAATAGGTCTAGGTCGAGACAGAGAAGAGATTTCAGGGCACATTTAACTTATCACAACATACACAACATGGACATTGTAGAGTGCTATATTGTGGACAGACGCACAATACAGGAAGTCTGCAACTTCTGTCAGCCTCAACTCAGAGCCACAGTCTTTACCTCCACATGTATTGGCTGTGTATTGCTTATATTACACTCAGCCCTGAACTTACACTGTGGCAACTGCTGCATTTACAAGGTAAGTCCTGAACATGTACTGTATTATGTAATATTATAACATGTCCTTGTATTTCATCAGTTGATGCAGTAAGCAAGTACAAGGTGGGAGATTTGTACAGACATTAATGTCACATGCAACAGCAGGGGGTTATTTGACTTGTATGTTTCCATTAGCAAGTAGTAGGCCTCAGGCCTCAAAGATTCACACATTGATACCTCCTGAAAGTAATGACGATCACTCCATGTCGTCAGTTTAGCACCATATGTTTGTAATGGGAAATCATAACAAAGAAGTTCAAAAGTAAGGAGACTCAAAACAGTTTCCAGCTTCACCACTCTCACAAGATCAAACCAACAGGATGCAAAACAATGAGGGTAACAAGAGCAACATAACCTTGTTTGTGCCATAACAGTAGCTTAGCCTGGGTCCAGCCCCCTTGAAAGAGTATTGTATCCTTTCATGTTCCATGACAGGAGCCCACCTTTGCTCCCCAGGTCCGTATTAAATTGCTGAATGTTTCAAAGTTCGAATGTCATATGGTCGACACCATATGATCCAACTTCGAAAAGTTCAAAGGTGAAAGGCAATGGCTCCGTATGTGCAGAATGGGAAAATTTCCCTTTTCTGCACTGAAGTGCGGTCTTGAAGTTGGTATATTTAAGTAGAGGGGTGTGGGGGTGGCAGGAGTGATTTCCCCCCTGCTTTTTTTTTACTTTTTATTATATATTCGAGGTTTCAAGTTTCGCTCATGTTGTCGAACATATGAGGTTCGAAATTTTGAAGTTTTGAATATATAATATAGACCCTTACTCCCCACCATCAAAACAGTAGTCTATGCTTGTTTGTGGCAAACAACCTTCCATTAATTTGATGGCAAATGCATATCATAATGTCACCAGTGAATATCCTCACACATTTTAAGGTAAATGATACCGACTGGCTTGCACACTGCATGTCTCTGAGTACTGGGCAGATAACTGATGAATGACCAAGAAACACAAAAAGACACAGCTGTATATTTGCAAGGAATAATCATAGCAGCTTTTGTGATCACTAAGTGCACTACATCCAAATATGTTACATATAATACATTTACAAATAACAAGTCATGCCTTGATATCAGTGTACATTCAGTTGCACTTGGTTGTGTGACGAATTATGTCATGTTTTTGCTACAAAGCTGTTTGTGGGGCAAAGATGGATAAATCCCTCCTCCTTTTTTCTGATGGTGCATTGCAGTGAGAGTTGGGATCCAAACCTATGTAGTCATATCTCATGTGTACTAATAGTTTCTATTGTGTATGTCATAGATTGAGTTTCCACATTTCAACTAATTCTCCATGTTTTATACTTTTTTCTTTTTTTTGAGGAGGGGCACTGTTTGCACAATACACTTCTCAGAACAGATGGCTTTGGCTATACGCATTTCATTTGTGTGTAGAACAGCAGTACACAAACCAGATGAGTGGGCCACCTAGATAACAGATAAGACGCAGACAGCCAGAAGCATACACTGGATACATCCAATTGATACTATTGGCCATAGCACAAACACCTTTCTTAGCAGCATTCACTGTTGTGCAATGTGTTTGTGCAATGGTAAGCACTGCATAACACTTTCAAGTCCAGAAAGTGCATATTCCCAGTAAGCGTGATACCTGTAATTGGTGGGAAAATGTCATTCCACATTGGTCTTGATCTGTGATAGCCATGGCAGGCATTCCTGGAGAGTTTTTGAGATTCCATGCTTAAAGATGGGGTGTCATGGAGTCCAAAGTGCTTGTTGGACTGCTAGTGAATGAACATGGGCCCAGGCTCATATTACAAGACAGAGGCATATAATAGTCTGCCCTGAGGTCTGAGCAGTGCTCCAGATATCCCCCTATACTGGTGAACAATGTAGGAATCACTACAGAGACCTCAGGATGAGGAAGGGGATAGAATTGGCAGTTGGATCGAGGAATGTAGGACTGGGGCACCCCACAGATGTGTAAGTATTACTTATAGAGACTAACTTGTCAGAGTTAAAAACTGGATATAGTCAGGATTGATATGCCTAATGGTATCCTGTTCTGTCCTGCTTTTCCGCAACTGTCACAGACCGAGAACTGAATGTGTGAACCCATGCTGCTATATTGGCATGGATGCAAGGCACATGTGGTATGTATGCATCCTAGCAGTAGGATTATTTTGGCATTAAAAGTTATGATGCATTTATTGGTATATTATACAGTTGTATCAAACTGAGCATTCATTTCTCAACTGTAATAGGAAAGTATGCATGCATTATTCTGTAGGGCAAAACAACAGTTCAGTATTACAGAGTAGTCATAGGTTGTGCCTTCAAAATCCACACTTCCCAGAGATAAAATACTGTTAGGTTTTTATTGATATTGCAATGTAATGTCAGAGGTGTAAAGCAGTGCCACCACTGGCTTGCTGTAAACTGTAATTAGTACAACTGGAACACACATATGTGTAATGTATTCACACATGAAGGATTGCTTACTGCAATCTATCTACCCAGTAGACTGCCATTACTGTCATCTCACTTTATCACCACTGGCTGCAGTGTCCGATGTCTGCTCCTTCTACATGTGGTCTGCACGAGGATGGAGAGCAGGCACTCAATTCAGTGTAGGCATGTGCTCAAAGTGCAGTGCACCATCCTACATACCATCCCTGGCAGTTCATCATAGTTGATAAAATCACCACCTCCATCATTGCTCCTGTATGGAGCCACTGGCATATCCTCCAGGGCAGAAGTACCTGAGGAGCCAGGTAGTGCAGGGGTGGCAGATGGAGTGCTATCAGTTTCTGTACCAGATGTGGTAGGCAGAGGTGCTGTAGCCAATGGAGTGGGTGCAAGTGGATTCTGTGGGACAGGCCTACCCCACTGTGCTATGGGAAAAACAAAAAATTAAAAAAAAAAAAAAAACAAAAGAGAGAGAAAAGGGTTGCAGTGAGAGAAAGAAAAAAGGAGAACATTAGTAACTTCATATGTAACATACAAAGCATTGATACAATTATTTGACTCTGTTCTGTTACCTTTACTTTTAACACTATAAACTCCTAACAAGTGTCTTCCGTACTTTAAGACTACCAAGTTTATAACAGAGGCACACTATAGTACAGATTGTAGGCACCGATTCTTGATGTGTGCATATATTGCACACATGTGTGTTCCAATTATACTGATTACTGTTTATAGAAGGTCATTTGTTGTCACTGGTATAGAGGTATCAAGTTACATTCCAGTAATGATGAAAACCTAACAGTACTGTATATTTGGGAACTGCGGTGGTGGTGCTGCAGTAGCATTGTCGCCTCACAGTAAGACGTCCTGTTCGCTTCACAGCTAAAGCGTCTTCTGTGTGGAGACATGCGTGAATGGGTGTACCTTCGTTGAAGGTTGTGCATCAGGGCTGGCAACTCGGTATGTAAAAATCTACTGCCAGTCATTAGCGGACTGGAGTTCCGCTGTGGCGACCCCTAATCGGGAAAAGCCAAAAGATACAACAACTGTATATTTGGGAAGTGTGGTTTTTGAACCCACAGCCGATGACTACTCTCAGATACTGTGCTGTTCCTTTGTCCTACAGACTACTGCATGCATACTTTCCTTTTACAGTTCTGAGATGCATGCTCACTGTTATTTGATAATATGGCACCATTGCATTGTGCTACAGACTAAAGTATGCATAGTTTCTTTTACAGTTGGAATATGCATGTTCTGTTTGATACAGCTGTATTAAATACCAATTAAGTGGTCCTTCACTTTTAATGCTGAAAAATTACTATACAAATTATTATTATTATTAAAATACTGTTCTGATGCATACATACCTCATGCGTCTCACAGCCTTACTAAACAAGCATTATGAGACTGTACAGTCAAGGCTTGCTGTGGAGGAGCTGTGGAAAAAACAGAGCAGAACACCATTATTAATACCAGTCTTGACTATATTCAGTTCTTACAATTACTGAAATTGATGCTTACAAATCTGCGGGGTGTTCCTGTACAAAATTCCCTGATCCAAAGGTTGATGGTATCCTGCTTCCTCCTCCAGAAGTCATCGGAGTAATGTCTGCATTGCTCACCAGTGTGTGGGATACTTGTAGCATGGGATAAAGCCTTGGCAATACTACTCCAGTCTTCAGCTTTATATTCTGAGCCTGAATAGCCCTGCTGCAACAACCAGGGCCCATGCTCCTTAATTAGGAGTCCAGCAAAAATGTTGAACTCCTGGATACCCCATCTCTATGCCTGAAAGTGCACACCCTCTCCAGCAACTCCTGGCAAGCCTGCCATAGTTCACTTTCAATGTATAATGAGCATTTCCTACCAACTGCATTTTATATGCTGATGTTTTCTTGCCTATTGCATGTCTTGCTCTTACTGAGAGTGCACACATTTTGGTTTTGCAACATTTGAAAACATTGTGCATTGCTTACCATTTCACAAACATGGTAAGTGAGGGTGTGCACTGGCGGACACCATGTTTGTGCGAAGGTAAGTGATGTGCAACAGTGGTGAACAATGCAATTTCTTGATTATTAGGTCTACAGACATTTGTGTAAATGGTCTAGTCAAATGTACCATGTATACAGTTCTCCTACACTTACAGCTATTACCACAAGAAGGTTGAGAATTCAGTTGTGTATGTTGTGCTTCATTGCTATAATCTGCAATCTCATAAGAGCAAAACAAAATTTGCACAGCCTGTACTAGAACCCTGGACCATCTGCACTCCACATCTACAGTTAACATCTGCTGCCACAGGATTAGTGAGATGATATATGCTATTGTAATAGTTATTGTAAGGTTCTCACTGGTAATCATAGTGCAACACCACTTACCATGTTTGTGCAATGCACAGTATTATTAATTGAATGCATCCATGTTATATGTGTGGCTGTCTGGGTCCTGTCTACATCTGGGTGGTCCATTCCCCCAGTTTGTGCACTGCTGCACTTTATGTAAACCAGGTGAGCACAGCTAAACATGTTTATGCCAAGTGGTGCATCATGCAAACACTGGCCCAAAAATATAAATAAATAAAAGAAATTAAAACACAAAAGATGACTGCCCAAGGTTTTGCAGAATTGCCAGATAGTTGCATCATATGTTTGACCTGTTCCTGGTAAAATGTATGTTTTATACTTCATATCCTTCAGAAAATACATACTGGGCCTTTGTCCCGTATTAGTTTAGTGTTTGACCACATTTCTTACACTAAAACGTTGTGTGGAATGCTCCACATTCAGTGTATAGGTTTCATAGCCACAAAACCTTGCTTACATGCATCGTGCATCATTAATATTCATGGAATGATGCTATGTGATGAGCAGTACTGTGTACATGAATAGACTGCGTGTAGGCTCTGCGTGGAACCTACACTGAGTTTATTGAATCCTGACCTCAGTTAAATCTGTAGTTTGTCCTGTTAGTTACTGCTGTCAGTCTTAGATAGACAATTAATCCTGCTAATGTCAGGAACAGATCAGATGATATAAAAAGACAGAGAGCTGTGGAACTGTTTTCCACTGTTTTTATTGCAGAGATGAGGAGGACTTAACACTCCCCTCTCATAGCAAAACAAAGTAATTAGATCATTCAGGGTTTTAAAGGTAGTTGTCCCCCCTTCTGACAAATTTACATAAGCAGCAACACAGTACTGAAATGTTAAGCTTTAAATGCTAGTTATTTATAATAGTTTTTATGTTAAGATAACTTAAATGTAGCGTCAAAAATTTCAATGACATTTAGATAAAAGTGACAAAATACTTTTTCTTGTAAAGTATGAACACATTTACCATTTTCAAGTACCCACCAACAAACAGGACAGAACTGCAGAAAGAGAGACAAGTGGCAACCCAATCAACTAGGTGCATTAACAATGTTCATAGGAAGGCCTTTTATGCCTTTTTTGACATACTCACAGATGGGGATGCATATCTGGTACACTCAAATCCATGGTAAGAGATTCCCATTGAACAAAGATACAATGAAAACAAATGTTTTTTTTTAATTCTAAGGTAGATTTTCATTTAAAAAGGTTTTTTGCACTTCTCAATTTCTCATTTGCACATCAGATGAGGTAAGACAGCATAGACTATTTAGATGTCACTATTGGAAAATATACCTCATTGAAGAAATACACTGCTAATATTTTTAGGAAGAAAACCTTTTCTAATTCTTACCTACATTTTGATAGTTGGCACCCTTATTTCCATAAGGAAGGTGTAGTAAAGGGTCAAAATGTCTGTTTGTCCAGACTTATTAGTGCTGATAATTTTTTGTCTGAGATTGACTATTTGATCACCCTATTCAGTGCACAGGGTTATCCTAATAGTTTATTGTTGGATATTAAAAAGAAGAAGTGGTTAGTGGTAGAACTTCCAAGTTTTGTCCATTATTGTGTAATATTAGCTTTTTGGGGGAGACATTTGTACCAGACCAATTCTATACCAAGTCTTAAGAATGTTTAAAGTAATTAATTGTTTATTTTACTTTTTACGAGTGTTCCCACAAGTATGTGAGAACAGTTTGAGATAATTGAAATTCAATTTTTTCTGATGAATTGAAGGTTAAGTTGGAAGAGGTTCTCCAAGTTGATTTTAGTACAGGCCAAAACCTCAAGAATTTATGTGAATTTGAGTTGACCACTGCCTATGGTAAACATAGTTATATGGCAAAATGCAGTCATTGTCAACAATGTAATTTCCCCCATGAAGGACCTTATATTTCTATTGAGGGATCTGATAGGTCTTTTCCTTGTTCCTGTTGTGGGAGTTGGGATTCTACTGTAGTAGTTTATACAACTACATGTGTCAGCTTTCCTGCCTTTAACATAGGGAAAATTGCCTGAAAATTAAAGGACAAGATTTGGGAACACTACCATGATATCAAAAAAAAAAAAAAAACATTAACTGTTTTGTTTAAGCACATTTGAATTGTACCACCTTTAAATAGTTTGTGTTTTTTATTGTGGATTATGTGCAATATAATCTCAGAGTGGGGGACACTAATATTTTGTTGGAGCTCCAGGAGATGAACTAGCAGCTCAGACTAAATGTGAGTGTTCACCTTGGTCTCAACAATGTAATTTCAATAAGTAGTGTGCTTAAATTGAGAGCTTTGAACTTGTGACATTATTAAGCCTTTTAACTGTGTGTTTTTTTTTTGATTGTCAATTATACAAGTATTTTTTAACTCTTTAACTTTTGTTACCATTGTATATTTATTGTTATGTATGTAACATTTTCTTAAAAGTAAATTTGCATTTTACATTTATTGACTGTTAGTTTTTAACTGGTTGAGGGCTTAGGTAATGAATTATTAATCAATTGATTACTTATGTTTATATTTTTTATTTGATTGGTGTTATGTTTTATAAGAAAGGGACATATCTATTAGGGTATACTCTGATGAAGTTCTTGATTACAGAACGAAAGTTTAATTACACTTAAAAACAATGAAGTAAGTGCTTTTGAATTATTCCAATGAATAAGTCTTCTTCAGATAATCACATTACATCACACCCTGCTTTAAATACATTCAGTAGATGATCACATGCTCAAATCCATTAAAACTTAAACATCAAATATTATATAAGTGAAAATCCTAAAAGTCATGTTAATAACAGTATAATAAATCTAAATAACCCACTTCATGATAGAAAATACTATATAGTTCATAAAATATTCTGTCAAACCATACACTAACAGAACATCCAAATAATGTTCTGCTAAAAGCACTAGAATGTTAAAATGTTAAAATATTAAAATATTAAACTGTAAAAATATAAAAAAATATAAAAAAAGGGATGTATGAAAAAATGTAATAATGTGAAAAGACCTAACAATCAGCAACCAGAAAAACCCAACTAGATACCAAAAAATCATTAGTTAAATATACATAGGATGAAATATAAATCAACCCCAATAGTATTTTTACTATAAAATAAATTGTAAATCAATAATATAACAGATAATTATATACATTATTTATATATTAACCAAGACATATAAAAAGTAAACATATGTGAATGAATATTCTTAATGATACTCATTCAATGCACTAAAAAAGAACCTAAAATTCTATTTTTAGCCTGCGTATTGAAACTCAGAAGTATACAGTTATTTGTTATATTATTGATAATGGGGTTGATTTATATTTCAGCCTATGTATATTTAACTAATACATTTTTTGGCATCTAATTGGGTTTTTCTGGTTGCTGATTGTTAGGTCTTTTCACATTATTACATTTTTTCATACATAATTCGTTTATATTTTTTACATTTTTACAGTTTAATATTTTAATATTTTAACATTTTCACATTCTAGTGCTTTTAGCAGAACATTTGGATGTTCTGTTAGTGAATGATTTGATATAATATTTTATGAACTATATAGTATTTTCTATCATGAAGTGGGTTATTTAGATTTATTATACTGTTATTAGCACGACTTTTAGGATTTTCACTTATATAATATTTGATGTTTAAGCTTTAATGGATTTGAGCATGTGACCATCTACTGAATGTATTTAAAGCAGGATGGGATGTAATGTGGTTGTCTGAAGAAGGCTTATTCATTGGAACAAGTCAAAAGTGCTTACTTCATTGTTCTTAAGTTAATTAAACTTCCTAGTGGAACAAGTTCTTTTTGTGGGCTTCTGTGTCTCATAGCCAGCAGTTCTGAGAGATTGATTTGGTTTGTGCTTAATTAAACAGTTTGTACAGAACAAAAGTGCTTAGTGTAATAAAGCTTTTATCACTTGGTGACTCCTGTTGGCACTATTGGATTGGTTTACTTGTTTTCAATATTATTTCCTGTTTGCATGAAACCTCCTATGCTGTGTTGTTTTGTTATCTGTTTGCGTCATGATTGGGGCAGTTTACGGTAATAAATATAGCTCCTTCTTTTCTCTTTATTATTAGAAAGTGCTTTATGGGAGTTGCAGTGTAGTGTGCCATTGCTAGGGATTTGTAATGTGTTTGGATTAAGAGGTAGTTGCTTTAGCGTGACTTTTAAGCTGAGTTTATCTTAGAGGAGGGGGTCTTAAATGTGACTTTCACAGGGTGAGCAGGCATGATGCCTGTTGTTATATGTTTTATAATCTGTTCTGTTCTTCTGATGGTTGCATTTCATTGAGTTCAATAATGCTTGAGAATACAGATTCAGTTTGGTAGTGATTAATAAAGAGTTAGTCACATAGTTAGATTGCTCTGTTTATTGTGCACATGGATGGAGTTCATGGACAATACTTCCACTGAATATGTAGTTAAAGTATGCTATGCAATAGGTGCTACCAGAGCAGGTTATCAGTGGGCTCCTTTTGGAGTGTGTCTGCTGAGGCAAATGCATTATCTGTTATGTCAAAAAATAATGAAATGTCCAGTTGATAGTGAGCTACAGCTATATCTTGCAGGTAGAAGATATACCAGCAATGAGTTATGCTTGGAAGAGTGTTGCCACAGATTAAACTTTGTTCAGCAGAACAAGAAATATTTTCACCTTGTTGGAGTTTATCAACAAATTAAATAGACATATTTCCTTTCTTTCCAGTGGGACTTAGTTTGTGAGAAGAAAGGATTAAACCAGGCTGCAGCAACCTTTTTCTTCATTGGAGTAACAGTTGGAGCACTTGTCTTTGGTTCACTGTCTGACAGGTAATAAACACTAATTTTGGTGGTGACAAATTCTTTTCTTGTGCTATAAAATCTTGTCTGAATCTAACCCTGTGTCGTAAGAAAAAGTTTGCTTGTATTACATTTTAAGTGTAATTACTCCCTGATGTTTCTGCCTTACTTTCATTGTAGACATCAAAGTCTATTTTGTTGTTTTGATGGATGCCATCACAATCTGATTTAGCGGTCTTATTTTTATTTTTGTATGCAACATTTCTCTATCACTATTAAAGCAAACCTCCCAGAATGTAACTTCATATTACTATAGGGATTTAAAGTTAACAAGAATTGGCAACAAAAAATTCATGCTGGGACTCATAGACAACAAGTTGCACTGTAGAAATCAGCATGGGTAGCTTGTCATGCATAGGATGTGGGCGATTTTAAGAGATAGGAGCTGCACGATGGTTAAAATAGTGAGCTATACTGTGGATTCTAATGAAAACACAATGGCACAGAAAAGAGGATCCCCATGTTAATAAGCCCCACATTATGATAATGAAGGAACCTGAAATGGCAGACTGATTCAAAAGGATATAAAATGGTGGTGCTGTGCAGTGATGCATACCAATGTTCAATGTCATAATTTGTAGTCTACATTGCGGTCATACTAGCAATAGCAAAAGCAGTAGTACAGTAACAAATTGTGGTGATGCCATCAAAGTCAGTCGATGCAGGAAAAGGCCTGCAACACAACATGTGTGAAAATGTGAATCAGATTAGAGTCTCCATTTGCACAACTAAAGGGACTCTTCCACTGTCTAGACATGTCTGGAAGGGCATTACAATACAATCCAGATATATTCAGCAAGATATTTGTAGTACATACCATGCTAGTGGAGAATCAGGCAAAGAACATGCAACAACAATAACACAGCTGAATCACAGGTGGATAGAATATGTTGCACTTCTGGTAACAAAATAGCATGTAATTAACAACTAACTATAATGTATTACCAACTGACTGTAATAAATTAATTTATGATTACATAAAAGAAACTAGAAATATGCCTGTATTCTGGAAAAAGCATAATCTTAAAAACACATGCCACACAGCAACAACCTTCTTCACATCTACAGTAGATGCCATAAATCAAACTCTTTCTCTTCTCAGCCTCTAACATCTCCATACTTATTTTTATTATAAGCCCCTGTACATCCTGAAGCCTCTCTCTCTCTTTCCTTCTTACTAATACCCTACTATAGTCATTACCCATTAGAAGAATGTCTAATGTCAACCACATGCAAATAATTATTCAGTATATTGTTCCAAGTACAGGATGGTACTTTCTGTTCAATTATATTAGGAACAAATTCCACCACAAGATGTTGAACATTGTATATAGAGTGTAAGTGTAAGTACTTTATTGTAAGTGTTCTTTTCTATTGGTTCATAGGTTCATAGGTTGATACTAGTCTATCTGCCCTAGGGCATTTATAAGCCTAGCCAGAGTGTGTTTGGCTTTTGCCACCCTTTTAGATTAGCTGACTGTGCCTCTGTATAGTAGTCACAGAAGGTAGCCCTTTTAAGGTTAGTTTACTGTACCTCTGTCCAGCAGGGACACAGGAGAGATCCCAGGGGTAAACTTACGATCTCCCATCCACTCGTCAAGATTTCTCTTGAAGAGGGTCAGTGAGGGGCTCTGCCTAACATGGATTGGGATTTTGTTCCAGAGTGAGAGGAGCCTCTGGGATATGAATCTGTACCTCCAGCATGTCCTATTTATTTCTGTACTGAGGTTCAAGTCCCTGGAGCGTGTAGCTCTAAGGGATTTGGATTTCCTGAGATGGAGCATGTCCATTAATTCTGGGTTGGACATGGCTTTATACATCAGACACAGATCGCCTCTGAGTAGGCGGTACACAACTGAGTAGAGCTGGAGTTTCTTTAGCTGAACTGCATAGGGCATCTGTTTGAGTCCCTTGATCCTCTTGGTGAGGTACTTTTGAGGTCTTTCCAGTTGCTGCAGGTGTCAGGTAAGGTACATCCCAAATGGGGCATTGTATTCAATTATGGGCCTGATAAGTGATGAGTAGAGGGGCACAATGACCTCTCTTGATCTAGATGTGAACCCTTTTGTGATAAGGTGGGCTATATAGAAGGTCTTTCTAACCACTTTGGCAACGTGATTGTCAAAGGAGAGATTGCTATCTACTTGGGTCCCCAAGTCCCTAATTACTTCTTCCGTACTTAATGGATTATCACCTATGTGGTAATTTGTGGGCACTTTGTTTTTCCCAAAGGGGATGACTATGCACTTTTTGGCATTTAGCTTTAGGCCATGGCTCTGGCACCAGTTATCCATCTCTGTGAGACCCTTTTGGAAGATGCTTGTGTCAGCCGGAGAGTCGATTATGGCACCCAGTTTGCAGTCATCTGTTAACTTGGTCAGCCATAGTCCACCCATGTTAGCCTGTACCTCACAGAAATATATACCGAATAAGAGAGGTCCCAGGACTGAGCCTTGTGGGATGCCACTTATAACTGGTTTAGAGTCTGACATGGCACCTGCTATTCTGACCATGTGGGTTCTATCCCTGAGCCAGTTTACAACCCATCTTGTGACATAGGGGTTGATATTTAAGCTGGTGAGCTTATTTATGATGCCTGAGTGGGGTATTGTGTTGAAGGCTTTTGCGAGGTCCAGGTAGGCTGTGTGGACTAGCTTCCCTTCATCTATGGCTTTGGTAACTGTTTCAAAGAAGTCGACCAGGTTCAAGAGGCAAGATCTGCCTTTAACAAAGCAGAATTGGGTAGGATCCAGTGTCTGGAGGTTCCCAATATCTTTGTTTATGATTTCCATGATGATACGCTCCATAGCTTTGCAGACCAGGCTAGTCAAGCTTATAAGGTGATAGTTTCCAGGGTCTGTTGTGGCACCACCTTTGTGGAGTGGGACCACTGTTGCTCTACGCCATTCCTTGGGTACATATCATGTAGTAAGGCTGAGACTGAACAGTGAATTTATATGAGGGTTTAGTTCTTTTTGGAGCTCAAGTAAGATGCAGCCCGGGACACCGTCTGGTCCCATTGATGCTGTGTTTTTGCTTTGGAGAGGGCAGCTCTCACCTGTGCATCTGTGATCTCAGGAAGGCTACACTCTGTTGGGATAGACATTTTCTCTTTTGGGGGGGAAGGGGGGTTTGCACTGAACCTTTCTGCCAGGATGTTGGCAATGTCTGTGGGTTCAGTGCATTTTTTGTCATTTTGCACTAACTCAGAGCATATCTGGGAGTTGCCTCCTAGGTTCTTGACATAACTAAAGAAGGCCTTGTGATTATCTTTAGTGTCTTGTGCATTTTTTCTTTCGAAGCTGGCCTTAGATGATTTTATGAGGGATCATAGTTTCTTGCTAGTACTGATCAGAGACGCCTTCCCTTTTTGGGATTTTGCTCTATCATGTAGTATCTTTCTCCTTCTGTTGTATAGCTTATTTATGGCCAGGGTCCACCAGACAGGTCTCCTGCCTTTGGAGGAGTGAGTCTTGGTTTTATTTGGGATAGCATGCTCCATGCATTCCTGTAGGTGTCCACAGAATGCTTTTGTAAAGGATTCTGTGTTTTGGGCCGTATTTTCCACTGGCCTGGGGGCTTTGAAGGATTCCACCTTGGTTTTGAGAAGTGTGAAGTTTGCTTTTGAAAATTTCTTCACCTTGGCTGGGGGTGGGGACGGAATATGGATGTCTAGTGAGATTAGTTTATGGTCTGATCTTACCAATGAGGGATATACCTCTGGTGTGGAACATAGAGACCCCATGTTGGTGATGACCAGATCCAATATGTTTTCCCCTCTTGTGGGAGTGGTGACCAGTTGTTCCATAGCATTTGAGTTTATAAATTCTAGGAACCATTGGGCAAGGGTGTTTGGGCTTGAGTAGTTTTCCCAATCAATGTTTGGGTAGTTGAAGTCACCCAATATAATGGTGTTTGAAGAGACCTTCATTTTCTCCAGTGTTCTCAGGAAAGCCGAGTGGGGTTCCTGCGTTTGGGAGTGTGGTCTGTAGCAGGCTACAAACTGAAAGGCAGTTTTTCCCACTGTTAGTTGCACATGGATGGTCTCTGATGCTTTGTGCAGTGCCACTAACCTAGAGGTGTGGGTATCTTTGATAAATATGGATACTCCCCCTCCTTTTGTGGTTCGGTCTGAGTTTTGGGGCTGAAAAGCATGGTATGATGTATAACCTGTTAGTGCTGGGGTGCTCTCAGGAGCCTTGAACCAGGTTTCTGTTACTGCACAGATATCGAAATTCTCCATACTGAGCAGAGTCTTGAGTGCATGCATCTTGAGGTTTAGACTTCTGGCGTTGAGCAGCATTACCCTTAGTTTTTTTTTTCTTTGTGTTGTCTATGGAGGTGGGTCTGTCTTTTGAGCCTTGCCTAAAAAAGGCACTAAGGGGGAGGCAAAAGCCTTTGCCAGTATTCAAAAACCCAGGGGTGACAGATGCAAGCCATCCCTAGTGAAGCAACATTGCTTGTCGAGCATGTCATCCCAGGCTGACAGACACTGGATCCCCTTTGAATTACACCAATACTTTAGCCAATTGTTAAAGTTGATAATTTTGTCTTTATACTCTGGCATCATTCTTGGTGAGGGCAAGATGTTACTCAAGGTCAGGGTCATACCGGCCTGGGCTACATGATCAGAGAGCTCGTCTATGTCTCTTTTCATGTAGTCCAGGGAGGTACATCTCAGGTCATTCACACCAGCATGGACAATGACGGTGTCATATTTGTACTTGCTTTGGAGTGACCTGAGTGCTTGTGTTAAGTGGCAGATCCTGGCACCCGACAGGCAGCTTACAGTGACTTTCTCCTTGTTCAATCTGGTGAGTGGGACGTCAGTGTGTCTGACAATAGAGTCACCTATTACAAGTGTATTAGGTGTGTTTTTTAGCCTTAAGGGCTGTGACTGTGTGGCACACTGACTTTGTGAGCTATGTGCTACGTCGGTATTATTTCGTGGTAGGGGTTGCTTGGATGTCTGCTTTGGAGGTCTCTGCTGCTTAGGCAGATTTTTATTTAGAGCCTCCGAGTATGTTTTTGTGTGTTTATGTGTTAGGTTTGCTGATGCGATAGGTCTATGTGAGACTGGATTTGTGGTGTGTGTGGTTACCTTCTCCTCCTGACTGGCTGTGCCAGTACTGGGTTGAGAGAGCTCAGCCTCCAGTTTGGCTATATAGTTGCATCTGTCACATATATTTGAGCTTGTTGGGAGGAGGAGAGGGTGGTCTGTATACATAAGGCAGTTGTAACATTGCCTCAAGATTCCCAGATTCACCAGCTGGACTGGAGAGTAAACCCAAAACTGACCTTTGGACATGCCTGAATAATATAGGGAACTACTTATTGACTGATCAGAAAGAACCAATAGGGAGCAAGTACTTAAAGGGAGTATAAGAGGGTGTAGTGCTTACGTTTATTAATGTTTACCTATGAGATTGCTTATATGAGCAAGTGCAGGGCTTTAGAATGAAAATAGAGTGCTTATTTTGAGATTTAGAGCAGTTCTAAGGGAAAAAGTAAGAGCAGACTTTGTGGAGTCGGGAATAGTTTAAACCTGTTTAAGCGACACTACCCAACACAGCTCTGTGCACAAGACCGCGCAAAAAGAGAGTTGCAGGGACTTAGGTTTTTATATTGTATCTCTCTTAACAGTGCTATTGCTATTATAAATGTATTTCCATTTAGGTTTCTTACTTATACTCTATTGTAAGTGTTTTAGCTTTATACTTAAATATATTTAATGTGTTTTATATTTTATATGTATACATTTTTCATGCTTTAACATCTGGAGTTTACAATGTTCTTTGTTCCAGTTGTCCACCCACTCAGTTAACAAAGACAAATAAATAAATACTTAAATAAATTATGAACCATCCTTGATGCAGACAGCACAGAATAAAATAAAACATGCACTTTCTCAATCAGGCTATGCAGGGTAATACATGGACTGGCCATCTTGCATCTTGTGCATCAGACATCACCATGCTTACAGATTTTAGAGGTGGCCAAGGCAGAACCACCTCCCTTGCACAGGTGTGCAGGAACATGGTGGCAGGTGATGGCTGCAACACTGTAATAGGAAGTAGGTCACAGGAAAATAATGCATGTACTCTGGAAGGTTGTGAAGAGTCAGTGATTACATCCCCAGTGGTGGTTTCATCCTGCCATCATATGACCATTTATGGTATCCATTTTGTTAGCTTGATTTATTTGAGCTTGATACAGTAATTAGCAGAGAAGAAGCAGAACTATGGGACTGGGCATGTGCACACTGAAAGGAGGTCCCCTGTGTCGAGCCTGATGAGTGCCATTTCCTATGACATAGATAATTCCCATGAATGAGGAAGTGATATATGTGTGCAGACTGATGAGTGGTCAATGCACTTGAATGACAGGAACCTTGCCACACACATAACATGGATGACACCCATGTCAAGGGCATCAGGCTGTGTGACAACAAGAGATAAAGATGCTGCACAGCAATGGCATGTATACAGTACCTTGAAATGGTCCATACCCAACCATCTCAGTTCTGGATCCTCCTAAAGCCACAGGCTGCAAGACCTGTAGAAGCAGAATAGATGGCAGTCACAATGTGTTTTATATAGACCACAATGGAGGCAACATTTGCCGCCAGTGAACCTAACAGCAATGTGTGCTCCCTGACGCTATACTTCATGTCACTATGCAATTATTGCATATCATCCCATAAAGTACAGAGCATTCTCACCATCTCCACAATGCTGTTGGTAAAAGCCATTTGTGTCTGTATAACTGTCCTGCACATCCAATGATCAATGTCAAGTGTGGTAGCCATATCAGGGAAAGACCTAGAGTCATGATGGTAATGCATCCCCCCCTCTAAATGCCTTATAGTGGTTATATCCACCTCAGTGGTGCTGTCAGTGTCTGTCTGCCTATCAGGAGGTGGTGAACGCTCCTGTCTTCAGGGTGGACAGGCAGTCTTTTGGTATGAGGTGGGGATACTGTTTATTCTCAAGGTGTGCCATCAGCTGGTCACCTACATTACAAACATTGAGTGTATTCCGGTATGGTTGTCTGAAATGGACTACTGTTAGTCCCAGTTATCAGGCCTTCAGAGAATCAACTGGCCCATATCCTTGCATACCTATTTGAGTGATGTTTATTTTTTTCCCTCTTGACCATCCTGTCAACTGACCATGCCAGGACCTTCCCATCCTGATGAACTCCTTCTGTTAAATCTCATTTTCCATTCTTTATTTATTTATTGTCCAGCCTTCCCCATCATCACCTGTCCATCCTCTGTTTGTATGTCTGTATCCTTCTGCATCCCCCTTTACCTTTTGTGTTTATAAACCCCCTGTCTGTCTGTCTGTTTTATTTTTTTTTTGTTATGTTTCTCTATCTGCACCTACTACCTGAGCTTCTCCCTCTATTCCATCCCCAGCCATTACTCAATACCTTTCCTACTTACCCTTCCTTTGTAAAATTTACAAAAGTGCCTCCTCCCCAAACTTTCATACCTTATGGTTATCCTTCTATGTTTACCTCCAGTTGCTGCTTTCACCTTTTCTACATTCCTACCTACTGCATAATCTCCCCTTTTATATGCTGAACAGGGTTGACACTGTCTTGTGCATTCCCATAGTGGTCTTTCCCATGGCCAGTTTGTTCAGCCACGCTGCACTTCTTGTGTGCCAGTTGGTTGCTGGCTGCTGCTATATGTCATGACATTGCACATGGGGGCATGCATTGAGTAGGCCTCACAAGATTAATGTAGCTGTAATATCCATGACTTGAGCCAAATGAGCTTCTCTAGCCATGCTCATGCTGTATTACGGATTAGTCCTGTGTATCACATGATTGCTGTGCCACTGTTTTTAAATGCTATCCTTTGCTTAGTATGCAGGTGCTACCACTGCCTAACATATGTCTCATTAACTCTGTAGCACTTCATGTAGTAACCTACTTGACTGTTAGCACTGTGCTGTCACATAAAGTCTACAGTTCTCAGCATTGGTCTGTTTTCAGTGAGAACTCCCATGGATTTTTATATAATTACTGCAACAATCTAATTGTCAAACCTTCTTTTAAGAGTGCTACATAAACTAATTATTAAATAAATCTTTATTTTTATAATTGTGTTATTAGGAGTAATAAGAAACAAAGGAACCACGTCCAAGGCTATAGGCAGAAACTTTTAATCCAAATGCATCCAAATTCACCAATTAAGCGCTTTCACCATAACAAATGACTTCTTCAGAGTGAGTGGAAAGCATCCATACCTTACATTAAATACTCAACCAATCATTCAATCATCCAATGAAAAACATTATTAAGCAATTATGCAATAATTACAAAAGTCTGAACCACTGAATGTGTCCACACACAATAGAAAAAATATGTTATACATACCCTAACAAAAAATATAATTAGAAAAGCATCCTGTCTATAATTATAATGATATCTCTCAAAAATTCACTGAAAAAAAAAACATTTAAATAAAATACTAATAAAAAAGTTAATACTAATAAAAAAGTTTTTTAAAATAATTGTGTTGAAATTGTAAATAGCTTAATGAAACAAGTGTGTAGAAAATACATAATGTTCACCTATTAAAACTAAATTCTATTGGCCCTATCCTTCAAAACAGCAAAACAGGCTTTAAGGAGATGTGTTCATTCAGGCCTGATGGAGTAGTAGCATCCAATAATATTTGCCATCTATATTCCAATAATTCCACCCTCAACCTGACATCACCACCCCTTTCAAGACTTCCTACTCTATCAATCACAAAAAAAGTAAATTTCTTAAAGTCCATACAGTGTGTACTGTGCATATACAATGCATTGTGCATGTCATGATTTTTAATGGCCCTCAGATGTTCTGCAATCCTGTCCTTTAATCTATGGACAGTTTTGCTCACACAGAATGTGTTGCAGCTAACACAGGTGGCAATATATACCAAATTCTGTGTGTTGCAACTGCACCTGCCAGGGCACCCAATGGTCTTAAAATAGTTAGTCACCACTACATAAGGTCCTTCATTAATGAACCTACAAAATTTACAAGTTCCACATTTGTATATCCTGGAACATTTATATATAATTGTGTTTCCTTCCAAGATTTCTTTGATGTTCTTCCCCCTTGAGTATATTATTGTGGGGAAACTTCTTAAATCATTCCTCAAAGTTTCATTAAATATTGTGTCCCATATTTTATTCACCACTTCAACAATTCCAGACATTTGACTATTGTATCTCAAAATTAATGCCTTGCCTTCAAAGGTGTTATCCTTCTCCACCATTTCTGTGTTGTTACCCCTTAGAATGGGTTGATATCTACTCTTCCTTTTTCCCAAAACTTTGTTTCGTATTTTTAACAACTTTAATGGGTATCCCCGTCTAAAATTAAGCCAATTAAGGTATACACTTCCTTATTACAAGTGTCTTCATCACTCACTAGTCTAGAAAGTCTTACCATCTGGCCCTTTACTATTCCTCTTTTTTGATGTTGAGGGTGACAACTGTTATAATGTAACAGGGAATTACTATGAGACTTCTTTCTAAATATGTTGCTATGTAAAATGTTTTCTGATTTGGTCAGCTTACTATCCAAAAATTCTATCTCATTGTTGTTCCATTTACTAGTAAATTTGAAAAAAGTAGTGGTACTGTTTAAGTATTCAACAAAAGACTTGGCATCATCCTCACTTCCCTTCCACAAAATTAGTATGTCATCTAGAAATCTGTTATAAAGAGCTATTCTGTCTTTATATAGTGACCCAAATACATATACTTCTTCCCAATATAGAAGAACTAGGTTGGCAAATCCAGGGGCACATTTTGCCCCCATAGCCACACCTGACATTTGCTGAAACAATTCACCTTCAAATGTTACAAAATTGCTCTTCAACACCAATTCCATGCTTGTTGTCATCATATTTATTTTGGCAGCATTTAATTTACCACTTTTTACCAAACTTTGGTTGAAATATTCAACCCCCACATCTTGTAGAATTACAGTAAATAAGTTGATGACATCTATAGTTAGGAAGGACCATTCTATGCCATAACCTGATATCTTGTCAAGTCTTTGGAGGCAATGCCAAGAATCTTTCAAAATATGAGGAATCCCAGCCACAACCTTCTGAATCCCTTCATCCACAAAGGCAGCCAAGGGTTCAGTCTTGGAACCCCGGGATGAAACTATAGCTCTAAAAGGGGGATCCCTAGTGCCCTTGTGTATTTTCGGGATACCAAAAATGACAGGTGTGACTGGGCATTCTACATTTAAAAATTTGAATTCTGTCTCAATAAGTGCTCCTTGAAATAAAGTATCAAGTAAGAATAAATCAATTTTACGGTATGCTATATGCAACTCGTTAATAGAAATCTTTGATAAGTGGTGTGGTCGTCCAATATTTCCTGCATTTTAGCTATGTAATCACATTTGGACATAATCACCACACCACCACCCTTATTGGGTTTCATAATTCTCAACTCTTTATTTTCTGCTAACTCAACCAAGGCATCCTTCTGTTGTGTAGACAAATTAGAATCATAATTTGCCCCCCATTTAATGTTAATTATGTTCTTGATTCCCTTCAAACATAATTTTTCAAATATAGCCACATCCTTGTTGCATAGGGGTACAAAAACACTTTTCCTTTTTAAACACCCATCATTGTTTTGATGACAGACAACATTAGGATTGTCCTTGAAAAAAAGAGCCAAATTAAGCTGTCTCACAAACATTTTAACATTAGTGAATACATCCACCATATTTGTTCTGAAGTTAGGTACAAATGAAAAACCTTTTGACAATACATCATGGTGGGCTTCTTTAATATCAAAGGTACTATAGTTATAAACTTTGAAGTTGGATTTGGTGAAGATTTTACACTGTGACAACAAATTCTCATTGTTTAAACATGCTTCTACATCACATATGGTAGTAGTGGAAATATCTAGTAAAACTTCACATGCTACACAGTCATTGTTTTATCAGATTCACTTAATATCTCCTCCTGTTGTTGTTGTAGCTGTGCCATTGTTTGTTCCAAAGGTTGTTCGCCCATCTCTGTCCCTGATATTTTGTATCCGGAACATTATTTGCATACTTTGTCAAAATGTACAAGGTTACAGGGATGTTTTGAGCAACACTGATAAATATGTAAAAAAAAGTATGCAAATAAAAACTAAGAAGTTAGCCAGGGATATGGAGGACTACAAAAACAACCAGGCTTATGGAGTTGTTAAACACAGTCATGGTAATCATATTGAAAGTGCCACAATTGTTAATAATGACTATGATAGTGGTGATGGTGGGCTGGATAATGGAGAGACAACATCTGGGTTTTTTTTAGATGAATACCCACCGTTAAGGAGATCAGCTCGGCTACATAAAAAAGGGAGGGGAATTCAACCACCCAGCACTATGTTCCTTTTGTTTCTTACTAGTTTTGTACCTAGTGGGTATTTTTCTTTTTGTGGTATTGGTCTTTATTAGGAGTAATACTACCATTGTATAAATGAAGCATCACAGTGGCCACAGAAATATCACTATTGCAGTTATGGGTCTCATATCTTATTGCAAGTTGATACAAATTGTTCAGTATTGTGTTTGAATTTCAATGTAATCTGTAGCTTTTTTTATTTTCTACTAACAACCCTTAGCAAAGTTTTGTTTTGCAGGCTCATGTTGTACTTGATTGATGCATTCTTGTTACTGTGCATGCCAAGTTACCTTAAATATTGCAGAGTTATGTTGTGATAATCATAGAATCTACTAGTTATATATTACAAGAAAAGACAGTGGAGCCTCATGAGAAACAGGACATCTGATGTTGTAAATCTTTGTTCATTAATTACTATTAGGACCTCAGTTCTGTCCTCAGAAGCAATATGGCCTTTTCCAAACTCACTCCAGCCAAAAGCTCTCATCTAAGACCTACCCATAATGCCCCTCACCTAGTTACTCTAGATCTCATTTGCCATGTTCCTAGTCAGACGTGCTAGCCATCTCTCTAAAAGCTAAGTAGAAAACTGTTATTTTTAAGACAGTTTCTCTTCAAAATTGTTTATTTTTTAGTCAGTTTAGCCTTTTCCCACTGTCGCCTATAACCTAATTCTATTCCCTACCCTTTACCTTGATAATTTAATTTCTACCATTGTTGGTACTGTCCCTCTCTACTGCCTTTGACAGACCCTTCCTTACCACTTGTGGTATTTTTTAAATACCATCATTGGTATTCTCTTACCTTTTCTCTCCCTTATTTTGTTTTTTCTATAGGATAGCCTTGTTGCCTTATTATGTTAGACAAAGCTAAGCTGGGGTTTAAACAGTGTGACAAGTGTGAGCGTAAGATGCCTAACTCGGATACATATGCTTGTTGTGTCTACTGTTTGGGCATGGATTATATTAAAGCCGACTGTGACATTTGTGCTAGTTTTAGTAATTTTACACTAGCATAACATAAAAATAAACTTATTTTAAAAGGTTTAATCAAGACACCTTTTTCTGAGGCTCTATCTGGGTCGGAGATCTCACCCCCTCCAAAGACCAAAAAACATAAGGAAAAACAGAGTCACTCAGTCCCTGCATCACTGTCAGTTATGGAACCGAGTCTGCTCCATGCTTTGCTGGCACCCTCGAAGCAGACCTCTTGGCACCAGACTCTGTATCTTCTCCCTCGGTGCCATCCATGATATTCACCCCTATTTCTGTTCCAACCTCAGCACCACTGACTTCAGTGCCGTCCTTGGATCCGACATTGGCTCCGATGACTGTACCTGCTTCGGCACCATCCCCGGCCATGGTGCCGACAGTTACTTCAGCTCCATCAGCTCCAAAACTTGAATATCTGGCAAGAACAAGATACTCTCCAACTTACAACCCTTTCTTGGGGCAGAGGTTTAGCCCCTTTCTAGAAAGACCTGATTCTCCTTCAGCAACCTCCTTTAGATCCACAAGGAGTTTTTCTGAATTAGATCTAGTGCGGGTTGTGGACCAGCTTCTGGCAGCTAGGGGATTGCCCATTCCAGCTAGACCTTCCGTCCCTCTTGGCTCGGAATCTTTTACTACATCTTCCCCTGTTTATCCTCCTCTGGCCTCTACCCAGATCCCAGAGATCCTGGTACCGATATCCACTCCGGTGCATACTGTCTCAGCTCTGACAGCAGTTTTTCTCCTGACAGCACTGACCACCCTTGCTGCATCAGCTCCAGTGGAGCTGATGCTCTCTCAGAGCAGTGCTTGGACCATCCATACCTTGGTACCTAGCCTGGAACCTATTTCCTCGCTGGCACCATCTATGTCCATGGCTCCAATGACTTCCAGTCCTCTCGGAGCTCTTCACCTGGAGGTGGGCTCCTCAGGTAGGGGAGTGACCCCAGTTCTGAGGTTGTCCTTCTTAGTACCGGGCTCCCATCCCTCCTCGGGTGGGGCTGCTGTCCAGGTGATGGAGAGGGTCTTTCACTCTGAAGGCTCATAGTCAGCACCAGTGACATCAGTATCAGACCCCCCAGCATGCACCTCTCCCAACCCTCTATTTTTGGGACCCCAGGCACGGGATTCACAAGAACTCCCTTTGAAGGGAACCCCTTCTCCAGAGTCCTCCTCAGAAGATCCCACTGGGGAGCCACCCCGAAAGAAATGGTGCAAGAGGAAGCACTTTGATTCCCCGGAGGAATCTATCACTGAAGACATTGATTGTGATGAGGGGGAAGGGTCCCCACGGTCTACCCAGATGACGTCTCATTCAGAGGCATTCTCAAAATCCTCAAGAAGCGGGGAGACTGGAAGTTCTCTAACCCTTCTTCTGAGGAATTGGTGTTCTTGCAGGCCTTCTTTGCCCAGCCATCTACTTCCTGGGTGACCCCACTGGCAGACGACCTTGTTAAGCTCATTGTGCAGAATGCCTGGAAGGCCACAGACAATATAGAACCTGTCCCCCCAGAGACCAGACAAAATTTTATCTACACCTGAAAACCAGCCCCACTGGTCCAAGCAGCTGACAGTTGATTCTATGGTCATGGCGACGGCCACCAAGAGGGAATTGACCAAAGATAGTTCCAATGTCCATCCTCCAAACAGGGAGTCCCAGACCATGGACAGACTAGGGAAGTGGACCTATGCTTCAGCAACCTTTACCATTCAGTCGCTGAACTATTTGGCACACTTTACTCACCTCCAAAGAGACCTCATTTCTGAAATGTCTTCCTCTTTGGTGGGGGTACTGCCTGATGAGGTGCATGATACTGTCGCCTTGCAGGTAGCTACCCTTGAATCCATCTTGCACTCCTCGATGCATTTGATATCTAATACCACCGAGGGGCAGCTCAAGCTGCCGCATCAGGCATTGTCATGAGACGTAATGCTTGGATGCGGTTGTGTGACTAAGCAGACCACTTTAAATCATCCTTCGTCAATGCACCTGTTGACGAATCTGCACTTTTTGGACCCAAAGTACGAGACACACTTGCACATAGTAAGAAAGATAGAAAGACCTTGCCTGCTGTGGGCATATGCTTTTCCAACTGCCAGAGGTCCTACTCCAGGACATAGAAGGGAGGAAAAATGTGGTTCAAAAAATCCCAAGGATGTTTTTGTGACACTCGTGGTGAACAATCCCCACGGGGCAGAGGGGGCAACTCATATGGAAGATGCCCCTTTTGGGGTAGAGGGAGTCTGCCTAACCAGGGTGCTAGAAATTCTTTCTTCAGCAGACCCTGCCAGTGCTCCTGAGCAGCGGCCCAATTGCTTTCCTCTGGAAGCAGTCAGGGGTCATTTTTCTCTACACCTACCAGTCTGGCATCTTATTACTACCGATGTTTGGGTGCAAAGAATAATATCCTGAGTCTACCAAACACCATTCAATTTAATTCCCAGACCCGTCAAATGAATCCTCGATGTACCACCCAATCAGAGGGAATTAGCAGCCTTAGAAATAGAAAAGCTGCTAAGAAAAACAGTCATCCAACCAGTCCCACCAGACCAGACAGGATCCGGGTTTTACTCGAGGTTCTTTTAGTGCCAAAAAAAATAGGGGACTGGAGACCAATCCTGGATCTCAGCCTATTGAACAAATTTATCAAACCTCAAAAATTCCAGATGGTCATCTTACAGTCCATTCTTCCCTTCCTAGGGAGGGACAACTGGATGTGCTCTATAGACTTTCAGGATGCGTACTACTACATAAAGATGGATCACCACTCCTGGAGGTTTCTCCGGTTCTGGCTGGGAGCCAATCACTACCAGTTCAGGGCACTGCCATTCGGTCTCTCGATAGCCCCCCCGAGTGTTCACCAAATGTATGGCAGTTGTGGTAGCTCATCTTCGACTACAAGGATTCCAGGTGTTTCCCTATCTAGACGATTGACTCCTTACCACTCCGACCAGGAATCTCCCAGTCCACAGCATCTCTTACACTCAAGGACTCGCTCTCCGCTTGGGGATTACAATCAACAAGGACAAATCTCAAATGTCCCCAATGAAGACACTGGAATTTATTGGAGCGGTCTTTGACACAACATCTTGTCAAGCTTCTCTCCCCCCTCACAGGCTTTCAAAAATAAGACACCAATCCAAGACCTTCTTTCTCAGACCTATATACCAGCACATATTGTACTGCAACTCTTAGGCTCCATGGCGGCTGCCATTACGTTAGTACCACTGGCGAGACTGCACATGAAAATCCTGCAGTGACTCCTTTCCGCACAATGGTCATTTCTAACTCACCAACTTGACCACATGCTACGTCTTACAAACCATTGCAAGGAAGAAATGCTATGGTGGATGAAGCCATAAACGAATCTTTGGTGTCGACCATTCTGTCTTCCCCAGCCCATGGCCATGGTGACCACAGATGCTTTCCTGTTAGGGTGGGGGGGGCATTTCCAGGGAAAGACGGTCCAAGGCACCTGGTCCTCCATGGAGGCCAATTTGCACATAAATATCCTGGAACTGAGGGCAGTTCACTTAGCATTGCAAGCATTCCATGCATCCCTACCCTCTGAGATAATTGCAATTCAGTCAGACAACATGTCAGTCGTCTGGTATATCAACAAGCAAGGCAGAACCAGGTCTTACCCCCTGTGTTGGGAAGCCATGAGGGTTTGGCACTGGGCAATAGCTTCCAATCACGTTCTTATAGCAAAGCACATTCCCGGGAGTTCCAACCTTATTGCGGACAATCTGAGCAGGAACATCTTGATGCCTCATGAGTGGTCCCGCAACCCTGTAACAGCGGATTGGATCTTCCAACACTGGGGCAAGCCTTGCTATGATCTGTTTGCTTCCCCCCCTAAACTACAAATGCAGAAGCTACTTTGCCCTGATACCCCCTCAGGGGGAACCACTGAGGGACGCTCTAACACATGATTGGCCCCGGGTCTTCTGTATGCCTTTCCCCTGTTTCACCCATTCCAAAATTTCTCCAGAAAGCTCAGAGGTTGAGAAGCAAAGTGATCCTCATTGCCACCTACTGGCCCCGTCAAGTCTGGTTCCCATTTCTATGGCCTCATCTGATTCACAGCCCATGGATCTTGGATCATTCCCATGACCTGTTATCTCATCCTCAGGGACTGATTCATTCGAACCTCCACAGTCTCAAGCTCACAGCTTGGTTCCTCCACTTCCAGTGATTGTCAGGCAGCCTGACATCCCATCTCCTGTTTGTGAAATTCTTCTGACTTCACACAAACCTTCCACCAGGAAATTTTATTCTAGTAAATGGACTAGGTTCTCTATTTGGGCCAAAGTTCAGAACTTAGACCCTTTCTCTATGCTTCTTCAAAAGATCCTACAATACCTGACTACTCTTTTACATGCAGGAGCCTCAGCATCGACGATCACTGTACATTTAGCAGCTATCGCGAATTTTCATAATGGACTTGATAATTCTTTGATTATGTCACACCATCTATGCAAGACTTTTTTGAAAGGAGTATTACATGTTAAACCTCCGGTCAAGCCTCCCTTAAAACCCTGGGACTTGACTTTGGTACTTCAGTCTCTCACAGGTCCTCCTTTTGAGCCCTTTGATTCATGTGATTTAAAATTTTTGTCATGGAAAACCTTACTTCTAGTAGCACTTACCTCAGCGAGAAGAGTATCTGCGCTGCAGGCCTTGAGTGTCAAGAGACCTTACTTGATTTTCCACACGGATAGGGTGTCCCTTCGTATTGACCCTTCTTTCTTGCCCAAGGTCATTTCTGGATTTTCCATTAACCAATCTATTGACCTGACATTTTTTTCCCTCAGAAGTCTAATAGAGGGGAGTACCTTTTGCACACCCTTGATGTGCATCGGCAGCTTCATTGTTATTTGGACAGGACTGAATCTTTCAGGAAAACAAATCAGTTGTTTGTGGCCTTTGCAGGACCCAGATTGGGTAAACCTGTTTCCAAAGTGACTTTATCCTCCTGGCTTAGAAACGTCATGACCTTTATCTACCAACAGAATAAGCTATCCTTACCTTCCAGAATAAAGGCTCATTCTACCAGATCTATGGCTATGGCTACTTCTGTAGCATTTCATTCCAGAGCCTCTATGGATGATATCTACACAGCAGCCACTTGGGCAAGACCTCATACCTTTATCTCTCATTACAAATTGGATTTGACCTCCAGGGGATGAGCATCTTTTGGTTCTATGGTGCTCAGGAATATCCTTCCTTAGGGCCACCCAGGACTCAAGTAGCTGGGGACTCTGTCCTAATAGTAATTAATGAACAAAGATTTACATCAGATAAAGAAGTTATGTCTTACCATAATGTTCCATCTGTGTTGTAGATCTTTGTTCATTCATTACTTCCCCCCTCCTTCCCCCTGCCTGGACTCCTGGTGGACTTTAGGAACTCCTGGTTAGGGTATTTGCTCAGACAGAGCCTTCTACTATTTTTTTCCATTTACTATATCTTTTATATAGGGGCGGGCAAACTCGATCTGGAGTAACTAGGAGAGAGGCATTATGGGTAGGTCTTAGCTGAGAGTTTTAGGCTGGCGCCAGCTTGGAAAAGGCTGTATCAGTTCCGAGGACAGAACCGATGTCCTAATAGTAATAAATGAACAAAGATCTGCAGCACAGATGGAACGCTATGGTAAGACATAACTTCTTTTTTTTGTGATTTGCAGCACCTGGTTCTATAACCATTCCTTTGTTTGTTCTGCCTGATATCTAACTATGTCACAACCCCTTTCCTCTTAACATACATCTGTCTGTTTCCTGCCTTAGGCACATATTGCTTTTGTTTTTGAACAACACAACTGTCTTTTTTTACTACCTGCATTTGTGATTTGTGTATTTTTACATGATACTCATGTTAGTGTGGCAGTGTGAAGTGTGAAAGAATCTGGAATCTATATGGCCACAAGGTACTTTTTTGCATTAAAATCTTAGTTTTAAAGAGATTACAGCATAAGTTACAGCTCCTAACACATGTAATAGGAGTAACCTATGTTTTTTTTTCACTGTTAAGTATTCTAAAAGCATTTAGTTATTGAGGTTTGGAAACTAAGCACACTTTGTGTAGTTACTTAATAAACAGCTCTGTTTGTGTGATTAATGTTTACATTTGGTGCTTATTTTAATTAAATGTACTAAGAATATGTTAAGTGAGTTCTTATTTACTATCCATACTATGGGATTCAGAAACATTGTAGCCAGAATTGCAGCTAGCCCTCCTCTGTTTACTGTGTGTGCAACAAGCCCTGATGCTTGTTAATAATGAATTTGACCGGACAAGCGTGTACAATGAGTAGCTCATTTAATATCTTGTCTGTTGCCACAGCATCTACTGCAGAAAAATCACGAATTACTATGTTGTGGCCACAGGGAAATGTGAACAGCGGTAGTGCTCATGCTTTGATGCATGAGTCTTGAGAGTGCTCAGCTCTGTCACACACTCAAACCAAGAGAAACAAAAGTATGTGGCAGCCCTTCAGGATCAGGAGGCATGTGTGCGGATCTATTTATGATGCAATGCAATTATATCAATATCTCTCTTTATATATGTGTGTGTGTGTGCAACAACAACCGCATCACCGACTTTCACTTCGCCGAGACGACAGGAATGAAAAGCCAGAAGACCGAAATCTTGAACACCGACATTCCACTCAAGGCAAGTAACTGCTTGGTCATCCCCCCCAAAAAAAAAACAAACAAAGTTAAACCCACCCATGTGGGGGGTGTTGCCCCCCCCACACCCCCCCTAACTAAATATACCAACTCTGAGATCACACTACAGTGGGGGTAAGGGGCAAAGTTCAACAGGATGGCCAAGTGGTTACCTA
The DNA here is from genome assembly GCF_019279795.1 of Protopterus annectens. Lineage (NCBI taxonomy): Eukaryota > Metazoa > Chordata > Ceratodontiformes > Protopteridae > Protopterus > Protopterus annectens. The sequence goes on from NC_056725.1 coordinate 410,363,298, forward strand.
CCTCTAGTGGAAAGTCAGGGTTCAGCATGTCTGTTTTCTGGTTTTTCATTCCTGTTGTCTCGGCGAAGTTGAAGTCGGTGATGTGGCTGTTCGGGTAAGTAAAGTAGACCCATATATATATATATATATATATATATATATATATATCTTTATATGCAGATAATATTACTCGTGGAATGCAGTAAGGAAAGTAAGATGATGACAGATTCTTCATGACAGTATTTAGGTCAGAGAAATAAATGTCAAAAAGGAGGAGGCCTGGTACAGAACCTTGGGGAATGCCACTGGTCTCATTTTCGATAACTGAGGAGGCATCTCAGAACTAAATAACTTGTGATCTATTTTTAATCTATTTTGTAATCCTTATTACCACAAAGGGATCAATATTTAAATCCATTGACTTATTAACAATCCCATCATGTGGCATGGTGTCAAATGCCTGTGTGGCCTCTTCACAGAAGCTCATAATTTAGCATGTATGACCTACCCTTAACAAATCCAAATGTCTGTCCATCAAGCCTGATTAAATCCCTAATATCCCAGTTTATGAGGCCAGTGATGATGCATTCCATGGCTTTATAGATAAGACTAATGAGGTTTATGAGCATATTTAACATTTGAAAATTGATGTTTTGAAAAACTAAATGCGTGCAGATGTTTATATGCTTTATGTAGATGTATGAGTATATTTGTTTATATATGCATATTTTTATATGTATATTTGTATAAATATGTTTGGGTTATAACACATGTATATTTATTTCCTGAAAAGTGTTGATATTTTGTAATAGATATTTATATGTAAAACTGTATTGAGAAATGTTTATACTGATGATGCCAGGGGGCGAAACCAGTTTATTGAGTCACTTGTTCCTCTGTGGAATTACCTGTTCCAGATGCTGTTGCTTCCATTAAACCTGAATTATTTGGATTGCCATATGGACTGACATTTTTTGAAAGTATTCTGGAAGAAAATATTTATGCTGGACTTTTGGTGGTGTGTATTTGTTTTTGTCTGTGCATTATGTGTTTGACTGCGAGCACCAGGATTGTTTGGGTGAATATATTTTTTTCTGAGTGCTGCTTTTTATCTTGTGCTTTGATTCTGGAAGCTGCTTTTTGTGCACTGGATTATCCATGGCTGCAGGAAGTGATTTGCGCTTATTTATGGTGAATCTTTCACTGGATAAAGATAATGCTGCAAGAGGTGAGTCGCATCTCTGAAATGGAGTGTTTGTTCCAGGATTTAAATGTCACCACTAGAAAATTACGTTCTACAGTGTGGCATATTAAACTTTGGAGGGGAAGTATAGAGGCTGATATAATACCACGTGAACTACGAGTATATGTTGAACCCGGCATGGGCAAAGATGATTAAGAGTTTATATCAAAATGCCGCTCTATTCAGAATACAGCTTCTAAACTTTTCCTTGAACTCTTGATAACTTTTTATGAGAAGTCCTTAATTGATATTAAGGGCAAATTGGACTCTAATTTAGAGAAAATTCAGTGTTTTGAGCAGCACAGTGAGTATAAAAGATTGTATGGTAAGTATATTGAAGAAATGAGTGCTTTTGAAAAAGATGTTAAAGCTAGGAAGTTTTAACAGAGATGTTAATGACTTTAAAAGACATGGTCTATACTTGGAAGGTAAATAAATGAGCTGTTAGATTTTCAGGGCCTGTAATTAAATCTAATAGAAAAAAGAGAAAAAGAGGGAGACCTGTTTTAAATTCCACTCATGGTTCTGATGCAATAACCGATTCTAGTGCATCAGATTTTTCTTCTAATGCACTGAGCACTGACACTGATAATGATTTGTGTGAAAATCTAGACTCTGCTTTTCCACTACATAAAAAACCCAGAGGGAAGACAGGCCCTTTAGAAGGGACGGAAGAAAACACCGGAAGTATAAGACTGGATACCATCGAGAAAACATTCAGAGATTTGACAAAAATGTGAAGTTTAGTAATGAAAGTAAAGTTGTTGAACTTTCTGCTGGTGATGAATGTCATACTGATATACATGATGTTAAAAATACTAGTGGGGATGAACATTATTTAATAGTGAACCTAACAAACATTAGTTTGACAGATGGTGAAAAAAGTGTACTGAATAAAGGTCTGAACTATGTTCCATCACATTACAGTATGATATGTATATGGATTTTAAAAACTTTTGTAGGACTTTAAATTTCAAATATTTTAATAGTAACAGCTGTGAAACTACATATGCTGTATGTACCTGCCAGTTTTAAAATTAAGAAATCTTCTTTTAACCCTCCATACCATTCTAGGGTGAAGCTTTTTAAGGAGCTGGTGTTAAAAGATTTACATGTTAATCAAAGCACAATATTTAAACATCATAACAATACTTTGTCTAAAAGTGAATGGAAAAGTTTGATGCAACTGAGAGAGAACAAGGATTTGGTAGTACTTAAGGTGGACAAGGGAGGGGCTACAGTAGTTTGGGAAACAAATTAATATACTAATATACTAATATACTAATATACTAACATAATACTAATATATAGCCTATGAATAAGGAAGTTTTAAGACAGTTGGGTGATGGCAGATATTATTGTAAGCTGCCTTTAGATCCTACTATGGATTTTAAATGTAAGATTGATGCAATATTCTTACAGTTTAAAACTGAAGGATATATTTCAGAGGCTGCATTTAAAGAATTAATAGTGGAAGAACCAAAACCGCAACTGTTTTACATATTAAAAAACGAGAAGTGGCAAAAAACGAGCTAAGCCAGCAGACTGGACCACAAATTCTGCAAGTGTTTTATTGAAAGTAAGTGCTTTCGGTAGAGAGCAATCTCCCCACCTTCATCAGACAACCAATTTGTGGTCCAGTCTGCTGGCTTAGCTCGTTTTTTGCCACTTCTCGTTTTTTCACAAGTTCGTAGCTCTTGATTTGGTTTTTACTGTTTTACATATTACCCAAGATACATAAAAATGCCCCTCCCCCACCTAGCAGATCAATAGTGTCAGGTAGAGGTTCATTGATGGAACCCATTTCCATGCATTGGAAAGTCAGCTTAAACCACTACTGCCTTTAGTTAGAGCTAGAGTTAAATAGTCTAATGAATTTTTTGTGTTTAATGAATGACTTACAGGTTACCCATGATTGCTGCCTTTGTACACTGGATGTGCAATCATTATATACAAATATTCCACATCATGGGGATATTTCTGCTGTACAATTTTGGTTAGTTAAATCAGAAAGGTATTCTTTAGAGCACTGTGATTTTTTGTTAGATGGTGAAAATGGTTTTAAACATGATGTTTTTTTATTTTGATAACCAGTGCTACTTGCAGCTAAAAGGGACAGCAACGGGGACTACTTTTGCCCAAATATATGCTGATCTCTTTATGGGTTTTTTTAAAAAAAACTTGATATATGGTGAAAACAATCGATTCATACATAATTTAGAGATGTGACATTACTTGGATGATTGTTGGGGCATCTAGTCAGGGTCAGTTGGTGACTGGCATCTATTTGTTGATAATACCAAATTCATTAGAATTAAGATAAAGTTTGTAGATACAATCAAACATTCTACCATTGATTTTTTGGATATTTATCTAACCAAAGCCTTGGATGGTACCATGGTAATGGGGCTTTATAGGAAACCCTTTACTAAAAATGCTATATTGGAAGCCGGTAGTTGTCATCCTAAACATATGGTTACTAATACACCTAAAGCTCAATTTCAGAGGTTGAGACGTATTTGTAGTCAGGATGAGAACTATACAGCTGAAGCTGAAAAAATGGGTGACGGGTTCATTAGAAGGGGATATGATAGATCCCATATAGCAAGGGAGAAAAATGTAGCTCTGAATATAAAGAGAGAGGTTTTGTTAACAAATACCTGGGAAGTTGAACCTGAACCTGTTAGGATTAAACAAGCTGGGGTTAGACTAGTTACTACATATGGTACAAACAGTTATAAAATTAAACAGGTTATTGATAAACACTGGCATATTTTAAAATCTGATTATTTTTTGACCAGTGTTTAGGTGACCAGTGCTCTTACAGCTACAGACGAGGTAGGAATGTGGGGGAATATCTTTCTTGGTACAAAAGAATGGATGATACTAGGGGACCTAAGAGGATTAGTACTCTGGTGGGTTGTAATAGATGTGGTAATTGCGTTTACTGCAAAGTTATATTTAAGGCCAGATCTTTTACTTCTGTTAATACTTCGAAAGTTTTTGACATTAGGTACCTTATTACATGTCGGACAGAATGGGTATTGTATATGGCAGTATGTCAATGTGGAGCATTCTATATAGGCCAGACGTCTAGGGCATTTAAGAACAGTATAGCGATACATCTGAGTGACATAAACTGTAAGAGATCTAGAACTGTACTTTGTAAGCACAAGTTAGAGCATAACTCTGCACATTTTGTGTTTGTTGGTATTGATGTGGTATGGGGCACTGATTTGCCTAGAAATATCAAACATAAGATTTCAGATAAAAAGGAAAGGTTGTAGATAGTGAATTTAGAGGCCATTTATAAACCAGGTTTAAATGAGCATATTTAACATTTGAAAATAGATGTTTTGAAAAACTAAATGCGTGTAGATGTTTATATGCTTTATGTAGATGTACGAGTATATTTGCTTATATATACATATGTTGCTTCCATTAAACCTGAATTATTTGGATTGCCATATGGACTGACTTTTTTTTTAAAGTATTTTGGAAGAAAATATTTATGCTGGACCTTTGGGTGTGTGTGTGTGTGTGTGTGTGTGTGTGTGTGTGTGTGTGTGTGTGTGTGTGTGTGTGTGTGTGTGTGTGTGTGTGTGTGTGTGTGTGTGTGTGTGTGTATATATGTATATGTGTATGTATATATATATATATATATATATATATATATATATATATATATATATATATATATATATATATAGTGTGTGTGTATGTATGTGTGTGTATGTATGTATATGTGTGTGTGTGTATGTATATATATATATATATATATATATATATATATATATGATATGGATCTACTTCAGTAGATCGAGTTATAATAACACCGAAGACGAAATCACCGAGACTAAAAGACTGAAAGCCGATGACTGAAAGTGTAAAACCCTGAATTGTGAATACTCGAATACTGCTATGTAGCCTATAATCTCCGTGAGCCATATTGTATTATATAAGGACATGTCCTTTTAACTTGTTGTACTACGTACCGGAAAGTAAAACAAAACTAAACCTGGCTGATGTGACATATAGCGTTCCAGGAAGTATTGACACAGTGTATCAAACAATGAAGTCTCAAAAACGTAAAAATATGTTCATCATTGAAGGTTATCTTTACCATCTAGAAAAATCATGTAAGTCAAAGAAATATTGGGCTTGCAAATACAAATGTAGAGATAAGTGCAGAGGTAGAGCTGTAACTGTCTGTGTAACTGACGGTGAGGAGTTGTGTAAGTCGGCCGCTCATAACCATGCAGGAGATCCATGTGAAATACAAAGGTATTCTGTTTGCAGTGACTTAAAGCAAAGGACTGAGCTATCAAGGGATACACCGTGCTTAATAGTAGATGATGTGTTGGTTTAAACGTCTTTGGACTTTGCGGCAAGTATGCCTAGTAGAAAATGTTTACTGCTGCAAATTACCAGAGTGAGAAAGAA